>NW_013670834.1:1514-3844 GCF_000517525.1 Limulus polyphemus | reverse complement strand
CGTAAACGTAAACGAAAGAAACGAAACCAACGTACGAACGAGAAGAAGAACGTAGTAGTAGGTAGGGTGGGTTACGTACGTACACACACACACACACACATATATATATATATATATATATATATATATATATATATATATCGTAGTTAAAAACAAAGCTACGCAATGGGCTGTCTGTGCTGCACCCACCACGAGTACCAAAACCCGGTTTCTAGCGTTATAAGTCCGCTGACTTATCGCTGTGCCACTAGGGGGCATGGATCAATATCAAAGGAACAGTTAACAATAGGATCAACGTAACAGCCTTGGTCATGTCGTCGCCAAACACATGCGTTAACCTGATACGGCACATTAACAGTTGAAATGTGTAATGTAGGAAAGTCATTTCTTAATGTGAATACATATACATTTATACATTCATACACGTTAAAACAGTCTTATGAATATTTATGTGTTTGTGTGTTTCATGTCAATGCCACATCATCTGATAGAGATCAAATAAAAGGAAATAAATCTGAGCCTCATGCAAAATAAATTACACGTGTATAGCAGACATGCGTTTTAAATATGAAACTAATTGTTGATAGATTTTAACAGAATTGTTAATTGTTACATTTTTCAGATAGCTAAATCATCAATATCCTCTACAAAATCCGTAGTTCTGTATAGTGGATTCAGCAGCAGTTACATCTAGTAATGCTATATGTGTTTTCTCAGGGTCCCCGAAAGTGTTCTGTTTTATGAGTAAATAAAATCAAAAGAGTAACAAATATTTGTATTTCTTGCTTTTCAAGTTCAAATGTCATATTGTGTTGTAGCCTACAGAGTGTTTAATTCTTCACGCGATTCATGGAATGCGCACATTTTACAGACGTCACAACAGTACAAAATGCAAGGTTAAGCGTCTCTTAATTTTACTGACTGACTTACAGACAAACAACACAATACTGTATAGTGGAGCAAGTTATTGAAACAGGGGACCCCTCCAGGAGGCCTTCATCTCCCTTTCGGGGAAATTAATAAGCCTTTATTAACTTGTGGTATCACTCGTTTTATGTAAAAGTATATATATATATCGGTAACCAGAAATACGTGCGTCGACTTGACAACGGCAAGGAAACACGAGGGTTCTTCAAAAGGGCCAATTTTTATAATACAACTAAATAATATGTATTATGTACTTGCATCAATTATTACGTCGTGTGAGCTTTATTTAATTACACTACATTAATAACTACAAAACTAGCGTGTATGTTTAAGTAACTTTCTAATCTTATATTTTTACTTTCTTTGTATAAAGAAAAGAAAACGCGAAAGTCTGACCTGTCTTTTCACATACTCTATTGTGAATCAGAAATTCAAAACATCGAAACCTCTTTTTGGCGCTATGTTGCTAAAACAAACAAAAGAACAATATGGGTGTTCACTTACTATACTTTCAACACCACTATCGGTCTGGTCATCCTCTGCGGTGTTCGATGATCTCTTGGTTCGATCTGCAGGAAAACTAGACTTTGACAGTGATACTTCCCTATTGAGACTGGGGTCACTGTGACTTGACGTGTCACATAAATAACTGACTTCTGTCTCTCTAACCATGGTGTCGTCGACAGGAGCTTCTGCCAATGCCGCCAAGTTGCTGCTGGAGACGTCAGGGTGACTAGAGCTAAGCCTTCCACTGTAGGTTAGCTGATTTTTTCGTCGGTTTCTTAGCTTGTGCGGTGCAAACTTCTTCAATGTGGACCAAACGTTTTGAACACGACTCGCTGATCTGCTGCCAATCGTTTTCTTGCTTGGGGAATTGGAAGGAGAAGACGTTCTGGACGATGGACCATCCTCTGACAGTTCGGCGGGATCTAATCGACTCTTGTTCTTTGACTTAGACTTCTTCATAGCTATAAAATCGCCATTGTTTGCTGTCAAATTCCGTTCTTCTCCTGTAGTTGAGGATAGTAAAATTAGATAAAAGCTTATAAACTCGAACTGCTACGCGATTGATCACGATATATTTTATCGACAAATCAGACACTTGACGACAGAGAATTAGGACTAAAAATACAAACTATAGGGGGATAAGGATGTCAGTCTTACAAAATACTGTTTTAAATACAATTTCCCTAAAATACGAAAATACATTTGAAACGAGAAACTGAAAACTACCTATACCAATTTCATTGTCATCGCAGGCTAAGAAATACATAAATATTTGTAAAAAAAAAAAAGACGTTTTTTACGTTGATGCATTAGAAGAATTCTTGGTTGGTTGCAAAGCTACACGAGGGCTATCTGCGCTAGTCGTCCCTAATTTAGCAGTGTAAGACTAGAGGGAA
>NW_013670834.1:0-1260 GCF_000517525.1 Limulus polyphemus | reverse complement strand
AGAGGGAAGGCAGCTAGTCATTACCACCCACCGCCAACCCTTGGGCTACTCTTTTACCAACGAATTGTGGGATTGATCGAATCTTTATAAGTCCCCACGGCTGAAAGAGCGAGCATGTTTGGTGGGACGGGGGATTCGAACCCGCGACCCGCAGATTACGAGTCGAGCGCCCTAACCACCTGGCCATGCCGAGCCCATTAGAAGAATAACATTTTACTGGTCTAATCTTTAGATAATGTGTGAAAATGACAATTTTTTGATTTGCTAAAAATTAAAAGCATCACCTGGCTTGGTTGACAGATAAAATAAAAACTGATATTTATTTGTAACACAAACTAACGAACTAAAGGGCATAGCATAATTTTTTAATTGTCAAGTACATTTGTGTTTTCTTTTTTAGACTCTATAAACTTCAAAATAGAAATATCTGTCATTAACTGGATTTTTTAAATAGAATAACCAGTTGTCTACAAACTTCAAAATAGAAATATCTGTCATTAACTGGATTTTTTAAAAAGAATATGCAGTTGTCTACAAACTTCAAAATAGAAATATCTGTCATTAACTGGATTTTTTAAAAAGAATAAGCAGTTGTCTACGAACTTCAAAATAGAAATATCTGTCATTAAATTGGATTTTTTAAAAAGAATAAGCAGTGGTATAATGCTGAATATATAATTTCTCTGTAATTTCTATCACACATATGACATTACCATCAAATTAAAGGACCCATACTCAAAACCTAATTTCCATTTCAGTATTTCAGGTGGTGAAGCGTTTCTCCAGAGCACTACATCCCTGAGAATAAAACATTAAATATTGTAAATATTACTTTGACATACTTACAAGAACTTAAAACTCCAAGTTAAGTGTTTTTAACTTAGTATTTGTATTAAGTATTATATGAGAATTACTTAAAGAACTACAACTTCAGCGATTCTAACATAACAAAATGTTAAGTCAACACCATAATATTACTGCTAGAATTATTACTAATTATCATTACACTATTCAAATAGCTACTGTGTCTGCTATAATGAATTACAAACCTTAATTAAATACCTTCAATGATAAAATTTCTTATAAATGTTTCATAAAGTTTACTTTCATTCATTTATTTATTTACACATTATTGTACAAGTACTTATTTGTGTTAGTTAATGTACACAGCGTGGTCACAAGTAAATAGACACCACCTTTTCAGAAAAAAAATGAAATTTTTCAGTTATATTCACATGAATTGATATATTTATAATTTAA
>NW_013670833.1:61532-70180 GCF_000517525.1 Limulus polyphemus | reverse complement strand
TCTCGTTCTTCTTGTTTCTTTTCTTTTCCTCTAACAACTGCTGTAATCTCTCTTCTTGTTTATTTTCTCGTTCTTCTTGTTTCTTTTCTTTTCCTCTAACAACTGCTGTAATCTCTCTTCTTGTTTATTTTCTCGTTCTTCTTGTTTCTTTTCTTTTCCTCCAACCACTGCTGTAATTTCTCTTCTTGTTTATTTTCTCGTTCTTCTTGTTTCTTCTCTTTTCCTCCAACCACTGCTGTAATATCTCTTCTTGTTTCTTTTCTTTCTCCTCCAACAACTGCTGTAATCTCTCTTCTTGTTTATTTTCTCGTTCTTCTTGTTTATTTTCTTTTTCCTCCAACCACTGCTGTAATTTCTCTTCTTGTTTCTTTTCTTTTTCCTCCAACAACTGCTGTGATCTCTCTTCTTGTTTATTTTCTCGTTCTTCTTGTTTCTTTTCTTTTTCCTCCAACCACTGCTGTAATATCTTTTCTTGTTTCTTTTTATTCTCCTCCAACAACTGCTGTAATCTCTCTTCTTGTTTATTTTCTCGTTCTTCTTGTTTCTTTTCTTTTTCCTCCAACAACTGCTGTAATCTCTCGAGATGCTGTTCGAGCTGCTATTGTTGCAGGATTTCTTGCAACTGCTGTTGTCTTTCTTCTTGTTTCTTTTCTTGTTCTTGTATTGCTGCCATCAAATCTGCTAAGCTGTAGTTTGATTTGCCGCCTCTCGTTTCCATCTTCTTCTTCTTTTATTTTATTTTCTGTCCTACTCTTTGACACCAATTTGTTACGTCTCTGGTTGTTAGTTAATTTTCCGTAAAAATTCTTTTCGAAGGAACTATAGTGATACAAGTCCTTTCTTAAATAAAACTGGTTTATTCTTTCTGAACACAACTTTGCAATACACTTAATTTCCACAGTCGCGCTATAACAAACGCTATAATTCACAACGAACGTCTCACGTGCTCGACTCAATTGTCAATTACCCCTTGTTGCCGTCACTTCTTGGCGGTTTATATATACAAGACTACCACATATCTAGTAAAAGCTCGAGATTTCACGAACCTTCGAGAATATGACGTGTTACTAGAGTCACGTGACCCCCGCTGTCGTAACAGTATTATTTTTGTCAATTCAATTTTACGTAGCTTTTTCCAAATGTTGAATATCAGCCACAAAATGCAAATCAATGAAAACATATATTAATGATGTCCAAGTTTTTAGAGGAGATAGATGCATTAGATCGGCATAAGATAAAAAAAAGAAGTCATAAGGAATCCTTCATCCTATGGTATATTGAGGGAAAATAATGATGTGGCTCAGTTGTTGTTTACTTTCTTCGTCATACTTTGTTCAGTTTGTGGTAATTTTGCTGTTTAACAATAAATTGTAATACTGACCATAAGTTAAGTATTCGTGTATTTCTACTTAAAATAGCTTTTGACCATCAGGACAATTTATCAATGGTCACAATTTCAAACACACTGAAGTTGATGAATGGAGATTTTGAGTATGATATATGAGATCATCACTACAGTATCATAAGGGGAATTAGACTTTGCCTCCTCTACAAGTTTGTTGTGTTTTTTAAATTATGTTGACAAAACTAATTGTTCAGTCGCATTCTACTTCTAGATCACAAGCATTAAGACAGTTCATTGTCTTTAGCTCATTTCCAGCTTTGGGCAGCTGTCAATTACTCTTATGTTGAAAATACAAGTTAACATTTTGTATTTAGTACTAAAAGAAAAATATCAAATTTATTTCTACACTTCATAAAAAACATTTTTCATCATCTGTTGGTTTACTCGTATATGGCATGTGCATTGAAACCAAAATTTCACACATAGAAAATTATGGTACTATACATAGGAGGATGGAACTTGTATGGTGATTCGAATGCATTATAGCTGCACAATTCAGCCAGTTTGCCATTAAATACACCCAATTAATTTCAAAACTAAGATTCATTTTAATGATTGAATTGTGTCTTGAAAAGTTCAGCTAACACGACAGATAAATTAATACAACTATCAGTATATCAGTATACAACTATCTATACAACTATACAGTATACAACTATCAGGGGGTGAAATTTGAAAGGTGACTCGAACACAATATGGTGAATTCTTATGTAACTATAAAAGTAATTTCTTACTTTATAACAATTTATGAAAGTATAGAAGATAATATGTCGATCATATACAATTTATTCAGTGCTAGATATCTCTGTCCCAATCCCAGGACTCATGTCATTTAACTAACTTGAATTAACTTTAATCATAATTTGATAGGTCATATGTATTACAATAAAATGCCCTGTTCAAATTTATAATGGCCTATACACAGAATTAAAAGTTTAAAATTCCTTAACAGAAATTTGGAAAACAGGCAATGACTGGGATAAGAAAAAAACTGGAAAAATACTGGACTGATACCATACGATGGTAGTCGATATACGTATCTAGATACTGATGCAGCGATACCATACATATCTAGTTACAGAAATTTTACCAACCGTTTGTTACAAAGTTTGACAGTTTTATCTGTAATTTATTCTCTATATTACAAACATTGTCTAACAGCTTTCAGTTATTTAGTGTAAGCAAATGTAAGTTTCCTGTTACAATTTAAAGTAATTCAAGATAGAAAAAAAAGGCCAATTTTGATTTATCTTGTATTTTTTATGGTGGTTACAAGGCTGGTCAAACTGACCTACTTCACATAAAATTAGAGTGGTGAATATAGCAGATAAAATATGAAGATTTATCGAAATAAAGTTGGAAATTTATTTCAGAGGTTTTAGAGATTAAACAAAAGAAATTTGTGAATCTTTAGATGGAGAAAAGTATTTTTAATCATAACATGAAAATTGCTTTACATTCGGGGCAGTAACTATTTTGACTCCATATATTAAAACATTAATTTCTTGTAAAAATACGTTATTAGAAAGTCTGATTTTCTTCTGTACAAAAGATATATAATGTTTACTGATAGCTTGCCAAATTTCGTGAAGATACATATAGGGCGATATATCGATACAATCATATCAAGGCTTCACATACTATACTCGTATCGTATTACGACACCTCTAAAAATACCAATGAACACTGAAGTTGAAGTAACTGCCCTAAATAAAGATCTACGAAATTGACAATAAGGATAGTAAAGATGAACCAATGGAAGTGGTCCAATTATACACAGACATTAATACAGTAGATACTGAAATGTTAAGATGTGGTGAACACGTGAAATACTAAGAGAACCAAAATATAGGTTATGTATTAATGCACAACTCATAAATAGAAAAATTATTAATGAACTACATAAAGAAATAAAAGGAACTTTTTAAAAAGTACTCTCTGGTCTTGAATCCAATTACATACTCGGAAATCCTTGTGCGTTGTGGTTTTCATGTAGCAGGTGACATTCATCGTAGGAGAATGTACTGGACAAGATGTACAGTAGAACCTTGATTAACAGGCACCTCGAAACAATTGGTACCTCGCCGTTAAGGGCAGACTTTTTCAGTTTCTTTCATTTTTCTACTATTTGTAACCAAAATAAATCTTGCAATAACAGGCACCTTGATATTCCGGCAGTGTCTTTAGTCTCGTTCTCTATACAGGCATTTGATAAAGCAGGCAGTTATCTTTGTAAGCTTGTATGGTATACCGTTAAATTCCAAACATCCCAGAAGTATGACCAATATTCAAACTCTTGTGATGTTTATTAGATTGGCTCTGAACCATATACTGTAATATACATTTTCACAGATTCAAAGTGCAACCTTATCATTCTTGTGAATTATCACTGTAAACACTGTAGAATACCTAAGGTGATAAATTCCACATCGTGTTCTCAGAGAAAAGGTCAAGTCGGCATATTTCTGTGCGCGTGCTTTGTTACTCTCGCGAGTATCATATTAAGGTGTCACGTAAACAGTCTAATGACACAAGAAGTGATTTGTTGCTTCAGTTTCAGCAGCTTTTTACTTCAGAAAATATGTTTGTAATTAAACACACAGCTACATAATAGGCTATCTGTGCTCCCTACCATGGGTATTGAAACACAGATTCTGATGTTGTAAGTCCGCAGACATACCACTGTGCCACTGGGGGACACACAGAAAATAAATGTGAAATGTTTAGCAGTTAAAAATCTAAAGTGAAGTACTTTGAAACTTTGTGACCAGTAATAAAGAAAAAAGGGCACAGCTAATCCACTCCCTGAGACCTTCTCTTGACTATGCTCCATGTCATGGTAACATGTAACTCATGAACACCTGTGTCCTGCATACACCAAACAAAATAGGGGCCTTAAAATTAAGAAATTTAGCACGGAAAATTTGGAATCCAGCTTTGCGTGACTTATTTTTGATATTAAGGGCATCTTGCTATATAGGGCATTTGGACATAGTCGAAAGGGTCCCTTAATGTCGAAGTTCTACTGTACTTAACAAGGTAACTGTTCACTCATAAGGAAGGGATGTAATGCAGGCAAAATTACAAACTTTGCCAAGAACCTGCATCAGGCTCACAGAAGTGCTATTTGTGTATTGTGGCTAAGGTGCCTCAGACCATACATAGTAGGTCAACTACAGTTTGAAACCAGACAACATTGGGAATTTGTCATCCGGTCTGATGTTCCTGCAGGGTCCCTCAAGTCCAGTGAATCAGAATTAGAAAGTAACACCTGCCCTGTAAACCGAGTGAGCTTATGTTGGCTGGTTCTGCACCAGACCACCTAGGAACCCAACATCCAGGCAGCAGTAGGATGGAAGATGTACTGTACTACACTGACAGAACAACACTGCCCTACTCTACTGAGTGGAACTGGATAAGACGGGCATCCCACCCCAACAAACCCCAGCAACAGACCAGCCAAGTATGAAGTGATAAGGTCAAGGAAAAAAAATGTGCCAAAGTAGATAAGGTAAGTGAATGAGTATCTGCCAAAAAACTCTCAGGGGAATGGTAGATTCTCTCAGCAAAAAGGTGAATACAGGAAAATAGCATAAAAGGGTAGTAAGTGAAAGACAAAGGCTGGAAAATTGATCCTGAAAAAGTCAAACAGAAATAGAGGATTTGACCCCCAAGTCTGAAGAAGAAACTCCAGAGTTTGGGAGTCCAAGAATGCCAATACAGCTTCATGTTAAACCCAGACATATGTGACAACAAGTTAAGGAGAAGGGGAAGTGCATATACTGGAGCAAAGTGGAAATAAAAATTATCCTATATGGACTTGAATATCTGGAGAGGTTGTAAAACATAAAAGTCAGAAGCAGGGAATCAATTAAGAGGTGAATAAGAAACAACATACGAGCCAGGAGAGAGAGAGGAAATAGCCTGCCTGAGAAATCATGTCCTAAAATTACGAAAAAGGCCTAGATAGGTCTAAAATAGCATAGTAGAAGATTTGGCAAACGTAGGTGGTGGAAAAAACAACTGTCCGGATCCCCTCTATCACAAATGGGAAACATAGGAGGAGATATATCAGGTACAGAAAAAGGTCCAGGCAACATGAAAGACTCCATTTCCAGTTGCACAACAAAGACAAACCCAACGTTATTTACTTATTAGTCTAGTGTGAACAATGTCTTGTTGTCCTACACCAGACAAAGAAATTACCTTTATTTGTGAATTAATAATCTGGAAATAAAAGGCCACAAAATTTGCATGTGAAGAGATGTTGGAAAACTAAAGTCTAGATTTAATATTTCAGCAACAGTTAGTCTTTTTGTAAATACATCTATAAAAATGACTATATTTTGATAGCTCACAAGTGATGATTGAGAAATCAGAAATGCTAGAAGGGTGTGTCACACTCCTATTGGTGAAGGGTTGCGACATGCTCATTTGCATGCAAGAACTCAGAAATATCACATGGAAAACGTCGCATCTAGAGGAAAGCATTTAATCACAAAAGCTATATGCAAATGGAGATTATGTATTGTATCAGGATTGACTTGATGCTTGTCAAAAGTGGAGAAGAAGTAAGGAGGAATAACGACAAAAGTGATATAAGTAAGTTTTCAGGTAAAGAATAAGACTGTGTTATTGCTAAAGTATCTCGTTTATAACTTAATAGTTGTACATTACTGTGTAAGCAAGTTGGTTCACATTCCAACTTGCTTTAAATAACAAGTGTTTTGGACTCTCCCACAGCTTGGTTAAATGATGACATTGTTAATCATTGTCAATACCTTTGAATATTCAGTTTCCACATATTGATGGTTTCCAGGATGTTTGCATCTTTACAGCAGAAAGTACTAACCATTCAGCACCAGATGGAAAATTTCTTCAGATTGTTAATATGAATAACCATCACTAGAACAATTCATACGTATGACAGCCTAGGATGTAACACACCAAATCGGCAGCTCCAAAAGCAGATAGTCCGGCAAGAACATTTACAAGTAAGTATCCACATAAATATGTAGGTTCTAGCAACTGTGATCTTTTATTAGCTACTTCATTATCTTATGGAATTTAACCATACATCTGTGTATTAGTCAAATCAAAAATGCAGCAACACACAGGCTGCTCTATCATGGGTGTGAGAGAGTGTTGTTTGGGGCGACAAGACACCGATTACAATAGATTTATTTTTAACCTCAGGGTATGCAGTCATGAGTGGGTACAGAAGTCAACCAACTCGAGGAAGTTTACAAGTAAAGCAAGGAATAAATTATACTGAGTCCAATTTTACACCAAGAGGTATACACTTTATTAACATGAAGGCTTATAATGAAGGAAAAACAATAACATTGATTATATAAATGTTTACACTTTCAGTAACTTATATTAGGTTTATAATGTTTATAATCCTATCAACATGACTTATTTAACTTTAATGACTTTTGCAGTATATATCATATTTCTACCTGGCAATATTATTAGTTAAGGGAGAGTAGCAATTAAAACTTGTATGGAGTTAGTGTAGTGAAAGTCTTGCACATACAGATAAACTGCCATTTTCTGTTTGTATATCTCAGGAACTTAGCTAAAAGAACTGGAGCAGATAGAAAGCCTGGAGCAACCTCGAGGACAGGAACAACCCTAATGTTGGGGACAACTCTGCTGTCAGGAACAACCACACTTTTGGTCCAGAGAAATCAATTTTTATATGTTGTTGCAGCATAATCCATTCCAACTCATGGGGGTAGACTTTGAGGTGATTGGTCCAGCAATTAGAGTGGACCCATCTTTTTTTAGTGATTGGTGCCCAAGGATTTGATGTCAAATGACATAAAAGGTTACAGGAAAGGTTATCTGTGTATACAATTTCTCATCCTGTCTAGTCTGTCTTGAATAAACATCTTTCTGACCAGATTACATTTGTTGAAACATTGTCGATACTTTTACATCTGTGAACACATTTGTTTAGACTTATACAACTGTCTAGTTAGAATCACCTTACGTCAGAATCTTCTCACTTCTCATTGATATGCAGGTGATGTTTAATACAACGCAAGTTGCTTCTGACACGTATGTTCAACATTCGCCTTTTGTTAGCATTTCACAACTAATATTTTGCAACACATCCACAAGTCTATAGCTTAGCTCTTAAGAAAACTTAGTCAAAGTATGTGTTTATTTTAAAGTGGCAGTTTGGCTCGCGAGAAAACTTAATCGAAAAATTTGTTTAATATTTTGCAACACGGCCATAAATCTGTAATTAGCCTGTGTGAAAGTGTAGTTGTGAAGCATTTGTATATTTTAAGGTGCTTCACCCCTCCCTCTTTAAGGAAATGTTTTACATTGTATAAAAATTTTAAACACAGTATATCCATGTTTCTACTCTCGCTTGTAGTTCCAATAATATTGAATTAAGGTAAATCAGTTTCAACATCCCACTCAATAATTATATAAGACTCCTATTCCTAACAGTCAACTGTATAACCCTCTGTATGTATAACATATACTGTTATATATGATGTTACATAAAAATAAAGAAAATAACAGAAAATAAAAATTCATGTAATTAATGCATCTAATCCAACGTAAATAAGGTCCTATTATGAATACTCAAGTACAAAAGTCAGAATTATACATAATGTACATAAAACAAACCATAATTGTGTGACAGATTTATTATCATATATTTATTTTAATATCAAGGTTTGTTTAGATTAAGTTTATATTCATAAATATGCATAGCTTATTGTACTAAATATGTATTGCGAATCTCCGCCTATTCTCCAAAGTTGTAGAAGATTCTCGGGAGTAAGAATCAACAATATACGTATGTACATAAATGCTTAAATTTGTATTGTTACATAATCTGCATTTTCTAGATGGCCTCCACATGCCTATAAGTATAACCAATGTGATGCACCTAAAATGAGTATATATTATCGGTGTGCTATAGTTGATATACTATAAACCTCGGAAGCTATAATTGTGATTAACACTTATTAAGCGGGAACTTCAGATATATTGACCAGGAACTTATATAAATTTCGAACATTACACATCACTCAACTTCAGTGGATTCACATCGGGCATTAGTCTTTTACGAAAACGTTACCCTTACGTCACTGGTAGGAAAAATCAGCAAATAATACAAAGCTAGCTAACTTTCTATTAAATGAATTGTACCTACATCAACTCGTTCATCATGAACCATCAAAAAGATATCGAAGAAGTTCCAGACTAGAAAGAA
>NW_013670833.1:58362-61522 GCF_000517525.1 Limulus polyphemus | reverse complement strand
TATAAATCATTGTTTGTAATAACTATTTGTAATAACTGTTATTGTAAATTGTATTGTTGTGTGTATATTAAAACGTATATTCTTGTGATAAAAAGAAAACTGTGTGTATCAATCTTCTTGGCAAATATCATAAACTGACTATATATCAGCTTTTACTTAACTGATAAACCCAAAGTACAATTTAACCACTAAATTTAAATTATCAGTTAACTCAATTTCAAACTATTTGAAATTCTAATACGTAACAATTGATACAAATTTATATTTTGCTTGCAACTAATCAAACGTGGTTGTACATAGGTAAAGATTGATTACATTAACAGAAAAAGAGAGAAAAACCTTTTTTTTTATAACTTTTCACTTTGTGACAGTTACAATATGTGTTTTCTTTTCTTGAGCTTCTTCATGCAGGTTTTGCTCCTGTTATTGTTCCTGCTCCTGTCTAATTTGCTCTGGTACAAGCTTAGTTGGTGGTTGAATTTGGGGGTTGGTGCACATCCAACTGTAAATAGCAGTAACCTTCCTGGCAGTATAATGTTGGCCTGGTTCCATATGATAATTACGACATATTACTGGGGTTACTAACCATTTATAGGCAGGACAATCCAGCTCCTCCAGGTATGTACCCTGCTTCATTTCCAGCCAACACATTTATATCTGATACTGGGCAAAATGTCTCGTCAGCAACGGCATACTTCACAAGGTGTGTAACAGTCCAGATGTTACTTTCTTCTCGTTGGAAACTTGTAGTAAAAAAAAAACTTGTAAAGAAATATGATCAGTTTTATTGCCATACATTCGGACATTCCTTTAACTCAAGAAAGACGTCATAGATTGAATATAAGGTTTTTACGACTCAGTACAAAGGAAACTCCAGTTACTGCTGTGCTTGTCTACATTTTACAGACCCATGGCCGTGTACCCAGAGGTCTCAGCATGAGACCTCGAGGCTTGTCAAATACAGGTCACCGAAAATTTTCTTTTCACCGATAAAAGTTAACAGTGTAGTGGCAAGAGGCTCCATATTGTACACTAATTTACCATCAAAAATGTTTTTATCGATGATCAAAAAACTACTTCAAGATTATATAACATTCTCTCATCCATAATGGACACTATTGGCACCTTATTTCTGTTACTACAATGAACTTTACTAATTTTCGTAAGTCTTATAACACTAAAACTCTATTATCATGTTCTACAGTATGTGAGAAGAGTTTAAGTTTTTTGCAGCTACAGTCAGTGTTGTTATATATCAGACGAAATATATTAGTTTTTGTTTTCATTGAATGACAGAGAACTGATTACTTCTTAAGTAGTGGTCGTTGACATGCATGTGACTAATGAATAAAGATCAAAGCATTGTTCACATAGTTTTACTATTTAGTGCCACTTCTTGGAGACTTCCTTTGTTCTAGATTATACATATATATATATATATAGCTATACTACTATTAGTTACATTAATTGTCAATATGTAATTAAATTAGCACTATAAAATAACAATGAACTTAAAATAAACAATCCTTACAATAGGACGTTCATGATGTTAGAAAAACACGTAGGTTCAAGAAGTCTTGATAGAAATGAATAAAAACCCTATCACCTGAGCGCTTTTGAAAGGTGGACTTTTCTTCTTTCGAAAGCGCTCGGGTTATAGGGTTTTTATTCATTACAATAGATCTAAAATTAAACAATTATTTTCCATTATCAGTCGTAGTTGTTAACATTAAGTTATAGCAAATAATGTCAGTGGTCATAGCACCAAAACTTATTGGGTATATTCCATCTATCAGACAAAATCCAGATACTTATTTCAAATTAGCCAGTAGCTATGGAAAATCATTTAAGGGTTAGGAATTGAGTGCTTAAGGCCACAATGTCTCAACTCCTACTGCTTTTTGCAGTCTGCAGCTAGTTGTGGGAAGGAAGTTACCCTTAATACTCAGCTACAATTCTAAAAGTAGAAATAAAACCATCCTAAAAATTCTATGAGGTAAAACTACCAACCCCCATCCTTTTAGTTATAAAATGATATTAAACAGAACTAAAAACCTTAACTTAATAGTTCTAAAACTCCCAACCTTCTCCCTTTCATATGGAGATTTGTTCAAGTATAACCCAGGCGAACCCAGACAAGCCCAGCTACCTGAAGTTAATCTTTCCATCCAGGTATACTGAACGAAATTAAATTTTTATAGTTAGTTACTTATAAGCCAAAGCCAAGGATAACCTTAAGTAACTAACGACCTTTAAGTTCTCCACAAGGTAGTTTCCATAATCGATAATTTGCTTTATAAAGTAATTTCATATTTATTATAAAAAAGGTTTTTTTATTTGCCAGTTTAAGTAATGTACATGGATATTATTACTATTACTTCTTTTCATGATAATTTCTTTTGGACATATTAAGTTTGGAATAAAATTCACGTTGTTGATGGAGATTAAATATCTATATAACGAAAGGCATAATGTATAAATTAGGGTTCAATACCAGTTTCAAAAATGAGTTTTCATAGAAGAACAGTAAAGGTTGTCAATGTTTGAAACGAAATTAACAACTATCAGAATACCCATTGTTTGTCTATATACTTGTTCATTGAAAGTAATATAACTGTTGGATACAAAAATTAAGTATATTTTTATATTGCCACTTAGTAAATTTTGGAATAATTACTTTTGTATCTACAAGATTATTAAATAAATATTTAAATACACTGATTACATATTTTAAATCTATTTTAATATACTGTTACGACAGCGGTAGTCACGTGACGCTGGAAACACGTCATGATATTTTAGAACAGGGGTCACCAAATTTTTTTCACAAAGGGCCAGATAACTGAGAGAATGACGAGCGCGGGCCGCATAACCATTTTGTTCAATACAATACAGTGAATACACAAAAAATAAAGACAACAAACATGCTTATTTACCAAAAAGTTATCAAAGAAGGCGACGTTAGCAATAAGATAATTATATCACACCCAGTGCGCATACATCCGAATCTCACAAACTAAGCAGTAAAAAACGTTGGTGAGATTTGTGAAACTGGCGTTTAGCTTTTGATATATCATCAATACTTGCTTTGGAATTGCTGCATCCAACCAAGAGAATTACTTTCAAATGTTCATTAGTCAACCTCGTTCGATGTGCTGAC
>NW_013670833.1:54429-57362 GCF_000517525.1 Limulus polyphemus | reverse complement strand
TGGTAGGATCTGACAGAAGTGGATCAGCTCTATCCTTTTCGGTGAGAAAAATATCCATTTCTCTTCGGAGTTTATAAAAACGAAACAGGACTTTACAGCAGCTGAGTGATAAGGCATGTCACAGAATTCAGAATCAATTTCTTCAAGAAAAGCCTGGAACTGGCGGTGATTAAGTGCATGACCCCGAATGAAGTTCACTGCAAAAACGACTGGTTTCAGTACGCAAGAAATATCTAAGTCTTTCCCACAGAGTGTTTGCTGATGTATAATGCAGTGTATAAACAGAGGGCCCGGAAGTTGAAGATCTTCCGACTTAGTTCGTATCTGCCCCACCAGACCCTTCCTCACTCCAGCCATGTTTTTTCCTCTATCAACTGTAACACATCGAAGCTGATTCCACTGAAGGTTATAGCCTTGCAAAGTTTTCTGTACTTCCATGAAAATGTCTTCTCCAGTTGTTGTTCCGTGCATGCTGCAAACGGATGCCAACTCTTCTGTGATCTGGTGGTTTTTATTTTTGGTATTCAATTATACTACATTGTTTTTTAAGTTATGATTTTAATTTCTAATCTATTGTTTTTTAACATTGTATTCCCAATTTTATTCATTTATCATAATGTGCAACTATTTTACAGGGGAAGAAGTAAGTAACTTTGCTTTCTTGACTGATGTATGACTGGGACAGTTTGAACGTAAATGAGAGTGAAAAGTTGTAATATGCAGGCAAACTCTGTAATTTCAACCCCCTTATTTAAAATAAAATTTGTTGTAATTTTCTTAAATACAGAATGTTGTTCAAGTAAGTTACCTATTAAACTGGGTAGCCTGTGAACCTTCTCATAGGAAACACTTCTGTAGAATGGAACATGCTATTTAGAAGTAGGGTTTGATTTTTCTCCCAATGGCAGGTCACATAATATCTTGAGTTTACAATCCATTTTATTTTTTGATGGGAATGACCAACAGGCATGTGGGTAACACGTGCCCTGAGAGGAATAGTGGAGTATTTTTTATGTATATACTGCTATGTCTTCTCGGTTTGTGACAGAAGATTATGAACAGGTTCTTAAGCGATATACAAGTTTACTTGTTTTCTTTATTAAATGATCTAGTTAAATAGCTATGTAAGTTAGCTAATACAATTCTCAGTTTATGCTTGAAATTGAAAAAAACAAAACAAAGATATCCTATTAAACAAGGAAGCTGGTCCAGGTCTAGAAATCATAACATACTGAACAGATGTTTTGTAACTCTGGGTAGTTCAAGCCTAAATGGCATTATTCATGATTATGTGGGTATATAAGTCCCAACCATGCCTTAACCGTTACTCCTGAAGATGGTGTCATAGGACACCTAAACATATGTAATTTTTTTGGGGCAAGTCCCTGTTTTTAATAACTATTTATTGCGTAATGATTTTAACATTGTATTTCTTTTAATTGTAAATGTCAATTAAATAATTAACCTTTAATTAATAAAACATTAATTAGATATCAATTTTAATTTGCCCAATGACTGATAATTACAGGAAGTGACATCAATTATTGACAATAATTATAGACTCACATGAATCATTCACATCTAATTGTAGTATGTAGTGACAGACTCTCATGACTTGATGCCGATTAATGACAATAATTGGAGGTAATTATAGTTTAAAAAGGATGTGGTCATATAGCATAATTATAGTGTAAAGCACCAACAATATGGACAATAATAGATGATAGTATGACCCACCATATCTAATTATATAGTAAAGAAACAACAAATGCGTTAAGATTCTCAAAACGTCCTTCACTGCATGTAAGTACAAGTTAAAAGAAAATGCTATGTTTTTTTAAAAGTATACCTTTAGGGATTTAAACACTTTATATAAAAGCTTGAAAATCAATTTACATTCATTCTGTCCACTGAGAGTAAACATGCACTACGAAAAACAGCCAGTTTTCGAGGAATGAAACATCTGTCTAATGAAGAGAAACTAGGGTGTTTTTTCAATAGTTGAAAAATAACTATATTAATTTTGATGTATTTGATTCAGTAATTCTACACTTAAAGTACAACGCTTTGTCTACAACCTGTAACATAGCTTTCAAAGAAGATTCATGAATATTCTAAGTTCATTTAATGAGAACATACAGAATATACTGGACGAGACCATACATCGTTCAAAATCCAAAGCTAAGGTCAGAGTCAGTATATTTTCTACACAGTTAGATAAACTTATCAGCACCTGTTTAAACTTTACAAACACCTGTAGGTAGCAGTTAGTGTAAGATCACTAATATGAAGGCTGATTGTTTGAAAAAACAAGTGGAGATGTAACATGGATAATTGAAAATAAGTCATGATTAATGGAAAATCTGTTCTAAACAGTAACCTATTAGATCCGATCAATGATGTATTACCGAAATGGAAGAATTTTAACCCTACTGGATGCAGAGAATTTGCAGAACAATTATCAGATATGACTATCCCACTAGAATTTGTCATAAATGGGCACATATGAAGCATAAAGGTTGTACTGTTAAAAGACCCAAACAAACTGTTGTAACGAACTTGTTATGTATTTATTTTAATATGAACATTGTTTAGATTAAGCTTATATGTAATAACATGTATAGCTTGTGGTGTTAGATAGGTATTGCAAAACTCCCGCCTATTCTCCAAAGTTGTAGAAGATTCTTGAGAGAAAAAATCAACAATATACATAAATGTTTAAATATAGCTCAGTATTGTTACGTAAAAATGAATTTTCTAGAAAACCTTCCCATGGCTATAAGTATAACCAACGCGACGAGCCGAAGAAGAGTATCTATTAGTACTTCACTAAAATCAGTGTAATATAAGCTTCAAAAGCTAAAACTGTGATTTTTATAATGCTAATCAATCGGAAAACTTAAGATATTTGACCAATAATATTTATAAATTTC
>NW_013670833.1:39881-54419 GCF_000517525.1 Limulus polyphemus | reverse complement strand
AAGCTAGCTAGCTTCTCGACGAATCGTACTTACATCAACTCGTAATTAACTCGCTCATCATTAACCCTTGATATCTTATCAAGGGAGTTACAAACTAGAAAGAAGATTTTATATTGTTTGTAAGTTTGTGAAACTTTTGTTTATAAATCTTTGTTTGTAATAACTATTTGTAATAATTGTTACTATAAATTGTATTGTTGTGTGTATATTGAAACATATTTGTGTTAAAAACGAAGATGGTGTGTCTCAATCTTGTTGGTAAATATTGTAAATTTACTAATATATCAGCATATATTTAAATACTAAATCCAAAGTACAATTTAACTACTAAATTTAAATTATCAGTTAACTCAGCTTGGACTATTCAAAATTCTAAAACATAACACTGTATATAAGTGGGCTCATTTTTAATAACTGAACATTGTATTACATAATCATTTTTTCTTGATTGTAGCCCTGTTAATATCATCAGTCATCTATGATTTAAATTTACCTGCTGAAAAGGCCAAATTATAACTACTGATACAGACAGTGCTGATAGTAAACTAAATAGAAAAAGTTGGTTCAAATTAATCAGACATAGTAAATAATGTCTAATATGGATAAAACTCTACAATCTATTTATTATAATAATACACATCTTGCTAGTTCTGGCAGAGTATAGACTTTACATAGGTCAGTAAAAGCATTAGATAAACCCCTCAGTCTAAATCAGGTCAAGCACTGGTTAAGGCATCAAGATACATATATACCTTAGATATATCCATAAGATGTAATTTTTCTAGAAACTGAGTGATCATTTCTTGTGTTGTTTAACAGTGGCAGGCTGATCTAGTAGATCTAGCTAACTTAAGTCACTATAAGAATCAGTTTAACTATTTTCTGACATGTGTGAATGTGCTTTCTAAATAGGTATGAGTTATTCCACTCAAAGATTAAAAAGGAGCAACACTTGTAAAGGTCTTCAAGCAAATTTTAAAACAGCGTTGAAAACCTTGTAAACCTCAAAGTGATGCTGGAACAGAGTTTACTAAGTGTGCATTCCAAACTTATCTCGAGGAACAAGACATTTACTTCTTTACTACACATAATGAAACAAAAGCATCTATAGTTGAATGTTTAATATATTATTTTACTTATCATGAAACATTGAACATACAAATACATCACAGTGCTGAAAAATTTGGTCAGTACCTATAACAGTTCGTATCATCACAGTATTAAAATGAGACCAATAGATGTTAATCACTCTAATCAGACTGTGGTGTGGAAAACATTCTACAAACCATCCACAAAAGTTAAATTTCGATTCCAAGTGGGTAATCAAGTCCAAATTAGTAAAGCAAAACGTCAATTTAAGAAAGGATATATGCCTGGGTGGACAGATGAAATAATTACAATGCACAAGAGATTGGTGAAAAATTCCCCAGTGTACAAATTGCAAGACTATTTCAGAGAAGTATTAGATGGAACGCTTTATGAATCTCAGTTACAACACTTTATCAAGTCCCCCAACAATGTCTATGCTGTGGAAGAAATATTACATGAATGAGGAAAGGGCAATAACAAACAGTATTTCGTTAAATGGAAAGGGTATCCAGATAAGTTTAATAGCTGGATCATCCAAGATGATCTGAACCAACTGCCATCATAAAATGTTATGTATAATTCTATTACTCCTTATTTGGCATGGATCAGTTGTATGTGTTTTCATAACAAGTGGTAAAAGTTAAGTATATTAAAAGTGATAGATATGACACATTTTGTTACACAACTCTTTATGAGTTGTACCTTGTGTATGCAGTTTAATTGTTGTATTAGGCTTTTGTAATATTGTTGACATCATCTTACTCAAAGCTTTAAGTGTTTCTCGTTATGTGAATATTGTAACTAGAGGGCTAGATATTTCTAGATTTCTCTGCCATGTGTTATAAATACATGCAGATACAGAGAGCAAGTAAGTAAGTTAGTGAAAGTAAAAGTGAAGACTGACTACGTGACCCGGCGCGGACAAAAGATTTGTACCTGCCAACACCATTTCATACCTTTATAAATCAGAATGTAATGTATGCTTATGTCAAAGAACGTTTACGGAACATAGTGAATTCCTAAGACATATTAAATCTAACCACAGCAAATTAAGAGTTCTATATATTTGTAGTAAGTGCAAGAAAGAATGGAGCAGCATTTTCAGTGTATCCGGCCACTATAGTAAATGCAATGGACCTGTTAATGTTAATCAGCATGCCCTTTCCTATAAATGTAATGATTGTTCAAAGAGTTTTGGTACCAAGAGAGGTTTAGCCCAACATCATAGACTTAAACATCCAGTTTAACGAAACAATTGTGACACTTCGTTCCAGAGCAAGATGGTCTAATGAAGAAAAATTACCCCCAGACACTCCTAATATAAATATTATTTTAGCTTCAAAATTTCCTGATCGTACCCGTGAAGCAATCAAAGGTAAGATCCAGTGAGGAGCATAAAATTAAAGTGCAGGAGCAGCGTAGATTATTATTCACTCTCTCACCTATACATGAAAAAATGACCAGTACTCATTTTAACTCTGTAAATATGACGAGTATAGTTAATAATTCATCTGCAAATAGTATTCACCATGACGACTGTTCGACCATTTACATTGAACCCGAAGATTATTTCGTTCCTGATCTATTTTATGAGAGTGAATCATCGAACTTATCTTTCCTAGACTATATCACGTTATTATCTTCAGAACTACCACCTAATTGGAGAAGTGTTGCAGAAGTAATTCAAGATAAACAGCATAATCCCATGAAAATGTGTAATTCTTTACTGGATTTTATATACAAATTCTTTGATGGGAAGAAAACTCGTACCTTTTTGAAGGATCATCGTGGTAAACCTAAAACTAAAGGACAAAGAAATAACAAGAACATTCAAGTTAAGAAAGAATTTAAGAATATGCAAAACCTATATAAATATAATAAGAAAAGGGTGTTACATCTGATTTTAGATTCGACTGATCAGGATACCTTACCTTCGGAAGATGATGTTTCACAAACCTATGCTAAATTATTTTCATCACCATCTCCTATTGACGACCATCCAATAACAGATGTGAAGAGCTCCATTATTGATGACTCTTACCGAATTATTACTATGGATGAAATCAAAATATTATATAAAAATATTAAGAAGAAGTCTCCTGGACCAGATGTAATTATCCAAAAAGATTTTAAGATTATTCCACAAGTAGTTTTATGCATTTTATTTAATTCCTTCTTGTCGTATAATAACCATCCTCTACGTTTGAAGAGATGCAGGACTATTTTAATTCTGAAAAAGGGTGATTTATGTCGTGCTACAAACTGGAGACCCATTACAATAATGTCAACCATAGTTAGAACATATCACTCTTTACTCTCCAATAGAATTCACAGAAATGTTCACCTCAATCCAGTTCAGATGGCCTTCATCCCTTATGATGGAACATCTATAAACACTTCACTTTTGGATTATGTTATTAAAACCGCTCGTAGGAATTCGAAAGAAATACATATTATGTCTTTAGATATTTCCAAAGCCTTTGATTCCATTTCACATCTTTCCATTAGAAGAGCACTTAGAAGATTTAACATCTGTGATAGCATGTGTGAATATATTATGAACTCATATCAGGACTGTGTTACAGATATAACGTTAAAGAATATTAAGTTAACGGAAGTTCTCATTAGACGAGGAGTCAGACAGGGTGATCCATTATCACCTATTATATTCTATATGGTAATAGATGAATTATTCTGCAAACTCAATCCTTATGTCGGTATAGACATCGAACAAAAGATTTTACTAGTTCTGTGTTTTGCTGATGACATCACCATCTAAGAGCAGGGTGGGTATGAATCATCAATTGAATATTTCATCTACCTTTCTCTTACAGAGGACTCTTCAAGTAAATTATAATATATGTGTTACATCTTTATGTCCCGAAAATAATGCCACAAGGGTTAAGACCTTAACCCAGTCCACGATAGAAGATTATCCTATTCGCCAACTACAACCGGATGTATTTATTACCTATCTTGGTATTAGATTTGCTCCTAGTGGCAGAGCTGACTTAAAGATTTATATGAGAAAAATTGAGGAGGACATCAAGAAGATTCAAAATGCTTGTCTTAAGTCCCAACAGAAGCTACTTATATTAAACAAGTTTTACATTACTCGTCTTCTACACGTGCTATCTTTATCTAAACCTAGTGCTAAAGATCTGAATTTGTTAGATAGAATCATAAGAAATAAAATCAAGGATATATGCAAACTACCCCATTATACTTCGAATGCAGCATTTTATATTAAATCATTTGAAGGAGGTCTTGGCATTATTAACTTTAGAGATTTAATTCCACATATCATCATTAAGTGGTTAAGAAATCTTGAGAAAAAGAACTCCCCTGTCATCAATGCCCTTCTTGCTACTGAATTCATACAAAAACAACAAGATGCAGCACACAAGCTCTGCATTAAGAGGAAGTGGAGAGAAAGGCTACATCAAGATGCTAATTGTCGGGGACTTGAAAAAATAAAAGGTTCACCAGTTAATGCTCTATTATCAGCAGGAACAAGAGTTGCCCCCGGATCTACATTTATCTGTCTACTTAAACTCAGATATGGTCTTCTTCCAACAAGATGCAATATATATCATGGAAGATCAAGAACTGCAAAGCTGGATGTATTGGAAGAGTGGAATCCTTGGCACACATTTGTAGTTGCTGTAGTTCCACCCACCACACCCGTATTATAAGCCATGATTTAGTATGCAAGAAGTTATATGACGCCTTAAGAAAAACTAAGAGATATAAATCCCTGATTCAAGAGCCACGGATATACGATGCTAAATTAGGTGAACTTTACAAACCTGATATTGTACTTATCGACGAGAACTCAGTTCACATTATCGATGTAGTTGTATCCTGGGAAACGGGTTATGAATATCTAAATACCCGATATGATAGTAAAAATCAACTATTATAAGAGCAAGGATAGTATCACTCAATGGTGTCTACGGCAATGGCCCGGTAAAACGATTCAGTTTATGGCCTTATCAATAGGATGCCGAGGAGGAATTTCATGCAATAGCATATATGTTATGTATCAAATAAATCTCACATACAAACAAATTTAGATCTTCATACTTCATGCAATGGAAAAATCCTTAAGAATCTATAAAACATTTCTCAAGAATATATCACGTAATGAATAAGTTTCTACTGTCCTACACTGTTGAATACTGTTAGTATTGCATACATTACAGTAAATGAAGGTTGAATTACCTATACGCCTACGCAGGGACACTGAGGAGGGATCTGAGGAACAACACCTCTCCTCAGTTCCATCTATATTACCTTGTTGAATTTAAAAAAAAAAAAGAGAGACAGTTACTCCAGCCATTTACCCGTGCTTGGTTGAATTTCTTCGCTTTGACATTCAGAGCACTGGGCAGAAATCACATTACGTCAGCACCGTCCAACAGCCATCGCAATGCTTTGTTTGGCTGTGGTTTCATTACCTAACAAAAAGAAGAGACACAAAGGTCTTGCATTCAGAATCACTACAACTAAGAGATAGGGAACATCAAACCTGTAAGTAATTATGTCCCTTCTATCCCAAGAAAAGTCCTATCAGTGTACAAAGTCAGAGCTAGACTTATTCTCTTTTCCTCCTAAACAAATAGTGATTGAGGAGGGTCAGTGGATGGAATATTATTCTCTGTCATTGGTGACTGAAAGTGAGCCCATCAAATTTTCTATATCAGGATTGGGAGATGAATACATAGATCTGGCACTCATATCTGCATGTGAAGGTAAAAATTGTTAAATGTGATGGAACAGACATAGAAACTGATGATGAGAAATCCGTTCCTTTCAATCAATTTCTTCAATCTCTATTTTGCACATCTGAATGACAAATTCTTTTCTTCACCTCACTATCTCTATGCCTATAAGCCATACATAGAAACACTACCGAGTTATGATGTAGAAGCTAAGAGAAGTCATCTGACTACATCTATGTGGGTAAAGGACACAGCATATAGTTTGACAATCACAACTTTCAAGATATAGATAACAATGGAATCAAAAAGCGACACTTAGATGACTGATAGTTGTTACTTTAAAACCATGCCTCATACGAAATAAAGATGAATTTTGAATTATGTTGAGTGATGAATCAGGTTTCAAGATTGTTCTATAACATGTTTCTACCTATGTTAGGAAAGTAAAAAGTGGATTACAGTAGAGGATTATATGTTGGATTACTATTGCTGTCACATAAAGTAAGCTTTATAAAAATATCGGGAGCAATACAGTAGCTACGAAATTTGAGGTTAGGGTATACTGTGGGGGTGAGGGGGTAGTACTTGCCCTGTCATTTTTGATGGGCTATACGCTAGTAATGATATAGAATATAATTATTCAATCCTATACATTTAACCTCTTTCTTTACAGTGAAAATCAAATAGCTCTTGAATAAGTTCACTATTTTCAAAAAAATCAATGAGATATATATTTTTAAAATCACACCTGCTATTTTGTTTTTATCCACTTGACTCAGAGCAGTCCATAGATATAACCAGATACCTTTAATGTTGACTGAGATAATCGATTTCACAAGCCCAGCAGTTCTCCTAAGTTTTTGTATGACAGGGAATATATGTTTAGTATAAACTTCAAATAACAATTTATTAATGTTATCATTAAGTCAATTACATGTAGTTTTTGATCCAATTTGTTTTAACTGATTTAACCACAAAGCGATAAAACAAATCTGTTCACATTAACCATACCATCTTTTTTAAAGTTATGAGACTTGATATATTATTAACATTATATTGGGTTGTAAACATAATAGAACATTTCTTTACTTGTTGCACACAACACTAATAATACTTTTATGATTATACAGACCAGAGTCCTCATTGGATTTCAGGTGTACAGCCCTAGTCACTGTTGGTATCAATCATTTAAATTCTTGCCATTCAACATGCATAAAAGTTAAGCCTTCTTTGGTAGGATATAAATTGCCATTTCCATAGTCTCTATATTAACGAATGTGTATCTTCACTTCTTCATTAAATAGAACAATTAATATGCCAGGCTTTTTACAGTGGATATGCATGAGAATATTCTGATGGTTTGTCTCTCTGAAATACATGCAATGAATCACATCGTTGCACCACGTGTGAGGAAGGAAGTTTACAAGATGTCTATTAAAGAAAATATGATGGAAACTGAAAGATGTATTAGTCACAATTAATGTAGTTATTTCTAAACAATAAGAATGGAATATGTATAAAACAATAGAAATAACAGTAATGAAAACAGAACATTTTTTAACGAAAATTCGTTTTACCTTTGTTTTCCATAATGAAGATGATATATGAAGTTAACTCTCTCTCTCTCTCTTGAACTAGTTGTAGACAGAATGAATGTAAACCCCTATTCAAGTCTCCTACAGTAAATTGAAAACATCATGTCCTGCTTTTACTCTTTAATTATCTTCTATTATTGTCATTACACACACAACTGTTATTTCTTTACACTATAATTGTGCTTTATGACATCCTTCTAAACTATAATTATCTACAATTATTGTCAATAATTGGCATCAAGTCATGAGAATCTGTCATTACATACTATAATTAGATATGATTGATTTATGTGAAACTCCAAACACACTATAGTTGTCAATAACTGGTGTGACATCATGAGTATCTGTTATTGCATACTATAGTTAGATGTGACTTATTCATGCAAGCCTATAATTATTGTCAACTATAGCCTGTCAAAAATGATGGGTTAAGTACTACCACCCCTACCTTCATATTTCATAGCTAACTGAAGTAAATACATTTTGCAAGAGGCAGAAAAGTGCAGTTGAGGCAGTCAAACGTCAGTAAATTCCTTTGTGAGCCAATCAAAATTAAGATCATTCATGAAATGAATTTGTGACATATTTATAGAATAATTATTGGTAAAAATCAGGTAGATTAACAACCTGTAATATATAGAAAAGCCAGTGTGTTTTGGTAACACTACATTCCAACAATGGCTTTTATGTCATGTTAATTAGTAACAAAAGTATAACCTAATATTGTTTTTAGTCTATGTAATGAAAGTATAAAATGAAATGTATAGACAACAAAACTGGAAAAATATTTGTTGATTTCTTAATTTAGTCTCTGTTGATTAAAGAGGTATGTTTTTATTAAAAACATTTGTGATATAACAGAAAAGAGATTAATTCAGAAATGATTTAAGTTTAAAACTGAATCAATATTTTTACTTTCATGATAAATTTTATGCACTTGGCTGTAGGCTAGGTGATCACACACTACGTCTTTACTTTAGGCTTATTATACCAATGAACACTACATTTATAAAATTTCATGGCCCCCTGGCACCCCCATCATTAAAATTCATAATTGGCAGGCAGTAATCAAACTATTCTATCTGGATAAATGCATTTTGGCTTTTATATCTGGATAAATGCATTTTGGCTTTTATGACTCCTCCTATTTTGAGAAATCAAGAGTGACTTGACACACACTGGCTTATATATATGTTAAATAATTAGTATCACTTCCTTTAATTATCTGTCATTACATACTATGCAAATGAAAATTAATATCTAATTAATGATATATTAATTAATTGCATGATTAACATTTAATTGATATGCAAATTGAATTAATTAATATGTATATCTAATTAATTAGGTCAATTAACTGTTCTACCCCTCATGCCATAGTGAACTTCTATGTTCAATGACCCTTAAGACCTGGAGTGGTGCATGTTTACTGCCACCGCCAGAGTGCCATACTAACTACTCATAATTTTTTCAAATGTAAAGAAAACTAAACATTATTACATATACAGTAATGGGAATAATTATGGAAATACACGAGCAATATACATACTAGAATCACAAATAGAAAATAGCAATTAGATGGTAAATTCCTTAATAGCATAAAACATCACACCAGAAAACAGAAAAGCCGGTAAGTTGTACAATGCATTATACCTTGTTTTAATCCTGAATACATGTAATCAATGTACAATTATAGAATTTTGTTCCAAATTTCCTGTATTATTCCCTGCAACATAGCCAGATGGTCACCTTTTGACCTTCCCACTTTTTAAATAAGCCCATACAGCTCTAAGACTATACTTGTTATGACTTTGTGCAGGCCAAGCCTTAGTTGTGAGTGTTTCATAGGACTCAAAACATTGCTTCACCACATTTGGTGTAAGCTTGGAATCATTGTCATGGTGGAAAGATGAATTCTTGCACAATGAGCTGTATTCCTCAGGGAATGGAAAGATGCACAAGAATGTGCCTGTACTTGTCAGCAGTCAGTGTGTCATCAAATATTCTACCAAATTTCATTTGTTAATCCCTTTCATTCAACTAAATAGTACTTAACTTGTGTGTGAATATCACATATATATTTTACAGTGTAGATTTTAAGTGTTATTGTGAAAAGCAGTAACAATCAGAGACTACAATGCATTAGGTTAATCTCACCTTATGGTCCACTAACTACAAACTTAAATTAAACTAATAGCAGCTACTAAGTTAGAAATGTTATATTTCTGGCTACCACTAACCTCTACAATTGAGGCAACATATGTGTGTGGAACAAATACAAATAATAAGGTTGCACTACTGCATGCCAGTTTTCTACTACGTTACTCGATACATGTAAAAATCATCAGATATTTCTACTTGAATATTTTTCAGCATTCTGAATACATGATCTATTATGAATATATTCAATTTTATTTATTAGTGCATTATGGGTCCTTTAAAGTGTAAAAGTTAAATATTGCAGTGAACGTACCAGATATAGTAGATACTGCTGTGAATGTGATGGAGGATCAATTGAAATGCAACTGGTATAGACTTGAGGAGGGAGACAGGTAATGATGTCAATACTTCAAAAAAGCCCAAAAGCAGTGGTTTCTTTCGTGGATAAAAAGGAGTACCAATGTTATGGATTTTGGGTAATGTGGAAAATTGGGTAAAATAAATCTTGAGGAAACAAAGTCCTTTCTTTCTTTCAGCATCAA
Source organism: Limulus polyphemus (assembly GCF_000517525.1). NCBI lineage: Eukaryota > Metazoa > Arthropoda > Merostomata > Xiphosura > Limulidae > Limulus > Limulus polyphemus. Next base: position 44,309 of record NW_013670833.1, on the reverse strand, counting down.
AAGACTGAATTTTTTTACTGCAGTTTTTAACTTATTATGAACCAAGGTGATGGGGTCCCTTTTTTTATTTGTTTGTAAACTGTTTTAGCCAAAATTACAACGTGGCTTCCATTATCTGTCTTGATAATTACAAAGTTACATTGTTTTTTAAAGCCCATAACTGTTCTACTTTATCCTTACTTAAATTAAGTTTAGGTTTACCTTTTTGGTTCAATAATTCATTGGCTAGTTCTGTTATAACTTTATGTTTCATCCTATCATTAACTGCTACTATTTTAAACATCTTCCTGTTGCCACAATAAATTCCCCTCTCTCTCTCTGAAAAATTATTAACTGAAAATTTTTAGTCTATACTTAAAATTTCCCTTTGATTAAATGAGACATTCTCATTTGATAAGTTAACAACTTTAGGGTCGACAGTACTATATTTATCCTCCAAGGTTGGAATTTCATTGTTAGATTTACATTTTAAACTTTCCTCTTTTTTTCTTAATCAAGTTATTCAGCTTATTCATCACTTTCACCATGTTATTCATTCTCAACTTTTTGCTATTTAACCATGTATATAAATCCAACCTGTCCTACAACATTCTGTGCGTGTACTTGGTGAATTTTTCAATGCAAGTTGCATAGTTTAAACTTCTGTTAAGGCAATCTCATCTCTTTTCTTTGATCATGGTTTTAAGAATTTTGTCATAAGTTATTGTTCTACTAAAGCTGACTCATTACTTTATATTTATCTACTGCATTTTTTGTTCCTAGCTCCTAAATGTCAAATTTCTCCAGGTTTGACTAATGTAAATTTGACCTCAGACACAAAAAATTTGGTTAATCCTACATTTATCAACTTCTATTCTATCTTTTATACCTGTGAGAAAATTATTTAGTTTACAACACAGAGAGAATGTTACACTACATTCTATATATTTTTGGATTATGTTGCCTCTTCATGTTGAGAAACAATCCCTCATGTTATCAATTTTGTCATTTCCCTTTAACTTTGTATATGATGACATTTTAAATTTATTGTTATCTTTTTTGTGCAATCTATCAATAAGTTTGGGATTATGTCATCTATCTTTAGCTACGTTTCAGGTAAGTTAACTCTGGTCTTAAAGCACAATCATGAGTGCAGATTGTTGAAGCTCTAAACACAAATGAGGAAAAATCATATCATTTTTGTGTCTGTGGGTGACATTATCTATTGTGAGGTGGTACAGCAAGTTAAATAGTATATAATGTAAACAAATTGCTAATACAAATGAAATGCTCATTTGTGTGCATTAAATGGTCATTCTGTAAGCAGTTTGAATTTAAGTGAAAAGATCTTGTGATGTCTATAAACAATGTACAGGGTGTCCCAGGAGTCTGGACCCATAGGGAAAATAGACATTATATTATTAAAGTTAAACACATTTCTAATGACAGTTATACATATTTTACTAAAGAAAATACCATGATGGTACAATATATCAAGAACTAATTAGTATATGGCTGTTAATGTCATGCAATTTGAATAAATAAATAAATTAAGAATCCATTGTGCATTTTTCCCTATGGGTCCAGACTTTTGTTACACCCTGTACATAAATTCTTCCTCCACTAGCAAAACTTTATATATATTTCATATGGAGAACTAAATATTCATTTGTTGTGGGCCTTATATGTATTAAAACTTTTATTCTTTAAACACTGAACTGTTCAAATACTAATCTAAACAGCATTTTCTCTCATGTTTGTATATCGTTTCATGTAACAAGCTATTAGACACTTTATAATAGTATCAGCAGCTGATTATTTACACAGTTTAAATTATCTATTAAGCAGTATTTTATGCTGTGGGTTTAGGAGAAACATCACTAAGGAGTGGAGAATATTTTAAACATCATGAAAGCCTTGTCCAATTTGACATAACAGAAAGATTATTTGATGATGGATCAATAAACCTATGAAATTTCTACTCATATGCTGTAACAACTACAAAAGAAATCGGTTACTCTATGTCATAAATTAGATAACTTGGAAAATGTAAGTGAGGGTAATGAATACCTCCAATACAAAACCTACAAGAATACTGTACCACTAACTGAAGTTTCTGAAGATTACTGATTATCTTTTATAGTGAAGCTGGTACAAAATATGAAAAAAATGTTGTTACAGTTATGTATAAAAAAACAACAATCTTAGACTTTTGCTAAAGTTGTCCTCTTTCTTCTATCTTGTTGAAGGGCTTGTTCCATCTTCAATTTATGTTGATGTACATTCTTCCAGATCTCATCTTGTTCCTCCAAAGAAATAGTGGATCGATATTCTTTCATCATATCATACTTTTGCCATTCCATTGCTAGCTCTTGAGCTCGTTTGTAAAATCTCTCTGGTAGGCCTAGATTTTCTACTCCTTTCAGGTTAAACCTTTCCCATCGAGCATACCATGGACGAGGTTTCAACTTCACCTACAAAACATTTAAACTTATACTAGGTTTCTTCATCCCATTTTTTTTTCCTAGGAAATTAAAATTATGGATATTTTAACTAATAAGCCTGTTAAATAAATATTGAAAGAAAATTCAGACATAATGTTTTAAAAGAAAATAAATATTTTGGGTATATGTTATGTTACAGCTCCTTGTACCATGTAACAACGAACAAAACTGAGTTTACATGTTGAGAAGCACCATCTCAAGAAGAAAATAATGAAAAATATTATTACTTTGATGGGATTAACAGGCACAGGATTACTCTCCAAGTGGACCTCGGGTTCCATGTCAAATGGAAAAGTTGAATATTCAGGTAGAGCATCACGTAAGTAGATAAGGTGGTCATCTAATCTTTTTTCTAGTCGTAGGACTTCAATCTTTTGAATGGTTGGGTTGTACAAGTCGTATCTGATTTCAGTTCCTAAATAAACATTTCTCATTGCATATAAAAGTTTTTTAGTTGCATAATTTTGAATTTTATTTGTAATTATTAACACATAATGCATACCTCAGGGTGGCAAAATTTCCTGATATATTGCCTATTTCTGCAGAACATTAACTGCAGAATTTGAACACTGAAATAGGGCATTTAATACCAAAATAGAACAGCAAAAAATAATTTCAAGGGTTTTTTATTTTTTTTAGGCATAAATACTCGAACATTTATGATCATTTGAAATTGCAATTTTGGCTACATTTTCCAATTGTAAGTAACAATTAACTACCTAGTTAGAGAGAGAGTAGATTTAATGTTTATAAGTGAGGCTTGCTATGAAATATGTAATCATGCCATCAAACAAAGGTTAGAAAGGAAACTCCATGGACATGCAAAGGAAAAAGCAAGAAGCTTATATAGTCACTTTGATTAGCTCAGTGTGAACTATGACACAGAGTAACATAGTCACCTGTCAGAAAAAGCCTCCATTAAAGGCCACCCACTTCCTAAATCTGTAACATCTAGCTTTTTCCTCACTATTTTTGCAGTCATATACTATAAGTAGGTTTAAAAACCTATAGGTAGACAGAAACAATAATTACATTCAAGACAACCCAGCAATAATTAAAATAAAGATGACTTCAACGAAGCCAAAGTTTATAATTCAGCATATTCCTTATTGCCTCTCAAAAGCTGACATTCAGGAAGACAAAACATTATAGTACAGCTAGAGCAATGACAGAGATGATGCATTAAAAATTACAAAATCAGATGTATTTTCACAATAAGCCAACAAACCTTGGATAATTGCAGCAATAAATGGGAGCTTCAAAGTTTTCTCTCCTCTCACAACTTACGATCAGGTAGTTTCTAAATGAGATGACTGGTCTCCAGGACCACAGACAGCGTGGCTTGTTATTGCTGATTGGCCAAATTATAACCATTAAAAAGGGGAATATAAATGGTGAATGAAACACCCAAAGGTTCATTCGGTGTTACATATACAGCTAAAGAGGTCTGGAAACATACCAAATTTGAAACATGCTGATCCAAATAAAGATTTTTCATTTGCCTTGTAGAAATAAAATAATCCTTCATAATTCTTGGTTACTTCAATTTCTAAATTAAAACACAAGATCAACTTTAAAAAAAAAAAAAGTCTCACCTTGATTATTAACAACATTGCGGAGTGTAAAAAATGATCGAAGACCATGTCCCTCCCTTATGATACAGATTCCAACAAATCTATTTTGTTTCCTTGGTGCACAAGGATCAGAAACTGTCACTGCCATAATACTTCCTGAGTGATAAAAATACATTTCTCAAACACACATTTGTAAGAAACTAAAAATAGAACACTTTTTTTTTATCTGACATAATCTAATATCTATACAGGAAAACTTATTTTCTTAGTAAAACAGCACTGATTTAACTGATTTTTTCAAAAAAGCTCTCATCTCAAGAATTTCTTTATCTGCATCATCCCATTCATCACCTTCAGTGTGGTATTCTAAC
>NW_013670833.1:36438-38980 GCF_000517525.1 Limulus polyphemus | reverse complement strand
GTTAGAATACCACACTGAAGGTGATGAATGGGATGATGCAGATAAAGAAATTCTTGAGATGAGAGCTTTTTTGAAAAAATCAGAAAGGAAAGGCCCATGGAGTGTGTCACCCACTAGGGGGAAGAGGGTATCTAAGTGGGGCATTACACTGTGAGAGACTGCACCCATCTCAGGCAGGGAATACTCTTCACCCAAAACCAAAAGAATACCTTGCTTGGTGCTAAAGTGTTACTAAAAAGAGCAGAATGTAAGATTGCTCAACCAACCATTACCTTACAGGTGGTCACTGGAGCAAAGGTGTTTAATGTGACTAGGGCTGAAGTCAGGCTGTTTTACTGGAGAAAAACTTATGGGAGATACTTATAACAATAATAATGTAACAACCAGGACCTGTTTCCTGGGAAGAATGAAGAATACACAAGACTAACCGCTGGGAATGGCTTGATTCATAATACAGTGGAGTGAGAGAACTACACCTTGTATTGTGATTTTTTTAAAAAAAGAAGCAGTATGGCTTGGAAGGTTAAATATAAACAATGCCAAAGCATTATTGTGGAAAGCCCACACCAACAGTGGGAATTAGGCAGAAGAAGATGGGCATAACACTGTTTGTTACCCCTATTTGATGCAGATTTCAGAAATATTCCCTGTGAGACAACACTGTCCACATGGTGGGTTCTAACATCCCCATAATAGACATATATATATGTCTAGTACAATAAGGTGTTTGTGAGAAAAGTAAACAACTCACCCTAAGAACTACTGAAAAGCAGAGAATGGTGAAAACCTCCCTTTGGTGTAAGGAATGTGGTACAAACATGTTAGGAGTTGTCCACATCCCCTCCTGCAAGATCTCATACTGGAGACATTGATAACTAGAGGCAAAAGAAGGTATGAGAAGACAGACATGATTGGAGGAGACATGAAGAAGGAGAAAATCATTAACACCCACAGAAGATAAAACTAACCAGATGGAGAGTATATCCTAACTGGTCAAAGTGGAAGGATATAAATTACTAAAGGAAGAGGAGTCCCACAGCAAGAAAAGACAATGACATCTGCCCTGAAAAGGGGCAGTACAAGTGAGATAACTTTGAATAGACCATACAATACACAGAAGATATGTTTTGGAACGATATGGGAAGGTAGAATGAATGGAGGTAACATCTAATCACCTTCTCATGCCAACCACATTTCGAGAGGAAGGAATGTTCAAGCAAGAAAATTAACCTGATACTAAGATAAATAGTGTGGGACAAAAAGTGAGTGATGGCTCTTGTAAGTGAGAAGGGGAAGAAATATGTCTGAAGCACAGAAAAGGAAAATGAACCTCACCAAATATAAAGCATCTTCTGCCAGAACTGTAGTCTGGGATTGGATAACAAAAGAGTGGAAGCAGTGGAGAGGAGTTGAAAACGCTGTGATGTTAGGATTTCCATAGTGGAATAAATCTATAAAGAACACCAGAGGATGTTGGAACCATTCCGTGGGAAGGGTCCAGCCAAAGGTGAGAAAGTTGATCTGTAACGAAAGCCTTAGCTCCTTAATGATAATAGACTGACAATTTAATGTAGTGGTTGTGAGAACAACAGAGAAGTCCAGAGCTACAAAAACAGAGGTCCCAGGAGTGAATGCCTCCCTAATGGGAAGGATGAATGAAACATCAAAAGAAAACAAAATCTGAACAGATCGTGATAAAAAGACCAGACAGAAGATGAAGGCAAGCAATTGTAGCAGCTACCATCATGAGGACAGATATAAAGAAAAATCTCTCCTATGGAGACCAGATGCTGAAAATGGATGAAGCATTCAGAACTACAATTCACCTAAACAGAAGCATAGGTGTTATTCTATGTATATATATATATTGACAGTACTTATACAAAATGTATCAGAGTGGTATTTTATTATTTTAACAATCTTTTTCAAACAAACAAATGAATTAATTTATAAAATACGTAATACACAGTATTTGTCAAATAAGTAGCAAATAACATTCCAAAGAAGGATATAATCACAGTCTAATTTCAAACAATCTTTTTTCATTTTGAAGTTTTGCAGCGGCTTTAAACAAATAACACATTAGATAATTATCCTCACATAAATCACTCTTCTGTTTGAACCATGTGATTATGTCTTTAAGGCTAGATTTTGCTTTGTTAACAGTACTGGTATAGAAACTCACAATATGTAAGTAGAATGAGCCCACAAACTCACTCATGAGCTCTAGAGGGCTTCAAACAGATGCAAGTCTGGGTAAGATAAAGGAAGAGGGACATCCAGGGTCATGTGGGGTTAAATGAGCCACCATGAGAGTGGGAAATGAAGGCACTGGACCTCTGGATATATCTGCACTTTCAGGCTACATGTAAGGGCATATCCAAAGTTAACAAGAGACTCGAGAGACATATCCACTTATACAGAAAATGAAGGAGACACAAGAGCCTGGGTATTAAAAGTTATGTATCTCAAAGACAGAAAGGAAGCCAAGCCAGCCCTACATACAAAGTAAGAAGCCCATTAAATGATTGAGATACAGGGG
>NW_013670833.1:31961-35689 GCF_000517525.1 Limulus polyphemus | reverse complement strand
AATCATATATTACTATATTGATACCAAAGAATTCCACTATAATTTATCAAGTTTAGTAACCAAGTTGTATTTTGGTCTAAAAAACATGAAATTTTTTAGCTCACTAAAGACTTACCTTATTGTTTGAAATCTTGTGTGAAAAATACAAACTTACCATAATAACACGACAAAATGGCTGATAAAATCTCTAGGGGGACATTGAGCTTTCAATTGGTTATTCATGTCATATATAAAAGTAAGTGAATATAAGAGACCATTTCCAAAAATAGAAAGAGGTGGGAGGGGGGCCACTGTGTTTGATTCAATACATGAGCTGTATCTTAGGAAATAGAAAAGATAAGAGGTTATTATTTTATATTCTAGCTTGTCAATATCAGTACTTTGAGTTCCTGATTTGTATGAAACTGTAGATTTTGTATTTGGACATCACAAACCTCTTATTTGAACCAGTGCTGCATTCAACATACTAAGTGACACACAAAAATCAATGTTTAGCTGTTTTTTAATATTTACTTTTAAATTAAGAAATTAACTAATGTATAATATTAAAATTTGAATTATATTCTACAATTTGATATAAAACTTATTGACATAAATTCATAATATAGAAGTTCAATAAAATTTTGAATGCAATTCAACAAACACAATGACATGCCCGTTGACATGTGACCTGTCACAATAGCGTTAAAAGCACCAATCCTTAGCTACCCAGATTTCAGTAAAGAGTTTATCTTAAGCATAGATACTTCAGGATTTGCTATAGGTGCAGTATTATCACAGTTAGATAAAAATGGAAAAGAACATCCTATAGCTCATCAGAGTATACAGTTAGGAAAAGATGAAATAAGTTATTCAGTTACAGAACAGAAATGCTTAGCTCTAGTGCATGGAATTAAAACTTTCCAGCATTATTTGTATGGTAGGAAATTCACTATGATTACAGATCATGCACCATTGAGATGGTTAATGATATTAAAAGATCACTCCTCTAGATTAGCAAGATAGTTATTATTGTTACAGAATTATAAATAGACCAGGTAGAAACCATTCTATTGTTGATGCCGTAAGCAGAAATAGAGTATGAAATGTAGAAACTGAGGAAAAACAGATGATTAACAAAATAAAAGTAAATTCAGCATACTTAGTTTCTTGAAAACATACACAACAATAAGTAAAAAGTTCTTTTGGTTAAAAATGAGAAATGATATTAAAAATTATTATGAGTCATGCATTGTCAGAATTGAAAAATGAGTTCAATCCCTTACAGAGAATGCCGAGTTTAACCCTGACTTTTCAGTTAATAGTTATGGATATATTAGGCCCATTGTCTACATCCTATGCAGGAAACAAATGTGTTACTAGTCGCAGACTACCTGACTAGATTTCCTGATGCAATATGCTTGAAAGATCAGTAAGCAGAAACAATTGCCAAAGCATTTGTGAATAACATAGTACCTAGACACAGTATTGACAGGCAGAGGTAACAGCTTCATTTCTAAATTAATGAAGGAAGATTGTGAGTTACTAGATGTTTAGAAAATAGAGACCACTGCTTACCACCCAGCTGCTAATGGTTTAGTAAAAAGATAAAAGAACTTGGGACAAGCAAGATCCTTAAATATTGTTAACATAGGAAGTGCTGGAAATGAATCTACCCAGGAAAGCCCTTCTTTCTACTACATGGCAGAGATGTAATGTTGCCTATGCAAGAAATACTGGCCTCTAGAAAAGTAAATTATGCAGTAGATTATAAAGCAGAATTACTACAGCAGATGCAGTTAGCATTAGAGTTAGCCAATGAACATTTGACTAAAGCCACTGGGCTAAAAAAAAGAACATGCAAATAAAAAGGCACAAACTTGTGACATAAGTTTATGAGACAGTGTTGATATACACATCATTAGTTTAAAATGGAAACACTAAAAAGCTGGCAAAATTATAGAAAGGACCATTTAAGAGTCATTAAGCAAAAAACCCAATTAATTTTGAAATTATGGAAAAGGTACACAGTTAGTGCATGTCAATAGGTTATAAAAAGTAAATGACTATAAACCTTATCAATGCAATTGGGTAGCTGACAAAATAAGAGAGATGATCAAAATAAGAAAATGCAAATAGAAACTGATAACTTGAGCAAGATCGACTTATAACTTTATGACGAAGAAATTGTAATGAAAGGGGATATTCCAGTTAGTGATGTTGCGAGATAACAAATTATATATATATTTTTTTATGATTATGGTTGTTTATCATTCATTTATTATTTCCTTCTATTGTTTAGTTCATCTAAGAATTTTGTTTCATTAAAATGCTAACTCACCTTCTACATATTCATTTGTATTTTGAGTAAATATATACGTGTGTATAATGAAACTGACACTAGCTTCCCTAGCAGTGATGTACAGATACTATTAGTGTAGCAGAAGTGTACGTAAATTTATGATCACATAAGGTTGTACTCTCAAGACATATTCTGTGAATAAATAAACTGCCAGAAGCTTCACTATGAGAGAACAAGAATCATGAGTCAGTGTCTGTCAGTATTAACAGAACAGGTAGAAATGCTAACACGCATGGTGTCTGATCTACTAGCAAAAGAAGTCAAGTCTCCCTACCCTCAACCACAAACGTAAAGAGTCCATTCAAACTAGACCTGTGGAAAATTCATCGATTTATGTCACCTCAATCAACCCACCACCCCTGCCTGTTGAGAAGTTCAACAGTAATTCAGATTTTAATTTCTTGGAGTTAATTAAAAGTTTAGAAAGACATTTTTATATGTATCAAGTACTGAGAATAAATGGGTGGACACTGTGGCTTCTTGTTTGAAGTGAGGGCCAATAGAATGGTAGAAGGCTTTCAGATCAGATATGGCTTTCTAACACTTGGAAGAGTTTACAGAAACATTACCTATAACCAGCGGTGTTAGATAAAATCAAATTAACTAACAAACTCTTTAGTAGGAAGTACTACACTAATGCAGGGGAGTCAGTTGAGATGTTTATTTGTAAAACTGTAAAAATGTATAAATTATGGAACCCTGAAGCTACAGAAAAAGAAATTGTGAAGTGTATAATATCATAATTGCACATTTCCTTACGTATATTTGGAATGCCACTTTTTTAAATCTACTGCTGATGTGCATAAACTTACTAATCAATACAAGCAGTGACAGAATAATAAACAAACTATTAATAGTGAAGTGATTAAAACTGAGCACTGTAATAGAACTGTGAGATGCTATACTTGTAACGAAATAGGGCACTTATCTGTGCATTGTCCCAAGAAAATATGTAAATAGGGAACAAAAAAAACGAAGGATAGCGGTCGGGAAATGAGAGCAGGTATCAAAGAAGGAGATTTTGAGTCCCATGAAAGTAAAACCTTCCATTGACTATTTAACAACAACTAAAACAGATCTGCCACATGTAACCCTAAATATTAATGGTGTGAAAATAGTAGGTCGTATAGATAGTGGGTTAGATTATTCAGTACTAAACGAAAATATATGGCAACAAATCAATAGAAAAAATCCAACACTTAAACAAAAACTCTAAGTAAGGGTAATGTGTCTTGCAGATGAAATGATTAACTATCCACTGTTAGGATATTTTGAAGTATTAGGTCATCAAGAAATTAGTCACTTTTTTTTTAGATGAAAAAACATGAACAACTTATATATCAAAACAAAACATTTATTACATGAAACAGTCTCCATTCTAATCGGC
>NW_013670833.1:3655-31054 GCF_000517525.1 Limulus polyphemus | reverse complement strand
CACAGATGATCTTGGATTAAATGTGCCATGTGTTAGGCATGACTTTGAGACTGGAAAGATATTGATTGAAGAAATATAATGTTCACATTTAAAGACTGTGAACATTCAAAGCAACCTATGTTGAAATATGCCAGTATTTTTAACAATAAACCTGGCTTCCAAGATTTGTCTAAAAATAGTATTGTAACCACTATAGAAAAGCCAGTGTTTAATAAATCTTATCATTATTCACCTACTAAATTAAAAGTGCTACATGATCAAGTGGATGAAATGCTTCATGATGAGATAATTGAAACCTCCACTTCTGCTTCAGCTTCTCCAGTAGTTATTGTCAAGAAGAAAACTAATTATTTTACATTCTTTGCTAAATCAAGTCTCAGAATCTTACCGTTATCCATTGCCTCATATAAGTGATACTTTGAATACTTTGTCAGGGGCAACCTGTATCAGTACGTTAAACTTGTACAGTAGATATTGGCAAATATATGTTAAGATGGAGGATCAACATAAAACTGCTTTCTTAACTTTATCAATTTAAAATGATGCCTTTTGGTCTTAAAATTGCTCCTGCCACCTTCCAAAGACTTATGGCTAAGGTTTTAGCAGAAACAAATGAATGTTCCAAGGCTTATATTGATGATATTATAGTGTTTTCACCCACATTTGAACAACACCTGAAAGGCCTTGAATTGGTTTTCTACATGCTATGTACAGCTATTCTTATTGTAAATGTTTCTAAAAGCACATTTTGCCAATCAGAAGTATCATACTCAGGATTTAAACTCTCTTCTGAGGAAATGCATATAAATGATGACAAAGTGAAAGCTGTTACAGCGTTCCCAACTCCAAGCAACTACAAAGATTTAACACATTCTTGGATGGGTGTGTCTGGTACAATCAGTAATGAAGGAAGCATATCAGGTGGAAATGCACACTCCAGAAATTTAAATACTTCACAGAAAAGGAAAAGATAACCAGTTCCCTGATTCCCTATCTAGACATCCTATTGACCCTCCAGAAGCAGCTCCAGATTTGGACATCATTAAGCTATCACCTAAACTTTTTACCATTGTCAATGTTAACATTTGAGAACAATTGGCTACTGACCAATTAAAGATGATGAATATAAGCATATATACATACTCTTACTTGAAAACTGGACTATTACCAGACAAATCTACCATAATTGCAGAGACTGTAGGTAAATCCAAACAGTCTTGAATAATAATATTCTTTATTACACAAAAAGTGTTGCTAGCAATAGTAAATTCAGACCAGTTATTCCCAAAACACTGAGACTGGCAATTTTAATCGAATTGCATGATCATCCTATGGCAGGTCATCTAGGTGTCATCGAAAAACAACAGACAAAGTGTCCACACTTGGTTATTGTCCTGGTATGAGAAAGGACAATAAAAGTTGTGTGTTGTCATGCCATGTTTGTCAAATCACTAAATTTGATCAGAAACAGCCAACTAGATTTATGTAAAGCACTGAACTAATGGAACCTGGTGAGATAATAGGAGTAGACATCATGGGACCTTATCCTAAGTCTATGACAGGAAATAGTTATTTGTTGGTTGAGACAAATTATTTCAGTAAATAGGCTGAATTTTATCCTCTCAAACAAATAACCACAAAGGTAATTGTTAAAAAACTAATGCCTATTGCCATGGGTATCCTTTACTGTGCAAGACACAAGGTTTTAATGTCTTACATTCAAAATTTTATTAAATTACTTTTTGTTTATTTTATACCAATTAGAATAACATAAAATCTTAGCTAATAATCCATACTTTTATAATATACAAGTTTGAAGTTCTTAATTCTACAAGGAAATATTTTACAAAATTCTGAATTTCCACTAGTGTGACCCAAGTGACCCATTTTGTCATCATCCCTATTTTATCCATCACCCCTTGAAAATGTACAAAATTAAACATAAAATACTCTCTATAAAATCTTTATTGCTCAGACAAACCATAATTTTTTAGTCTTCAATTTTGTTTGGTTACAGAGCTATTGAACAGAAAATCAGACCCCTCCTGCCACACCCATCTGTCATATCCTCTCACAATTTGTTGATAATTCTCTCTTACGTTTCAATATATATATATTACCTTTAACCAATAGAAAGTCAAGGTTTTCATCTATCAAATAACATACTGTATAACGTTGTGTTCGGAACATAATACCATCAAGTTCACTCACAGTACAAGATTCATTCCTGTGGGAAAGTTTAACAACTGACTTGGATGAATTTGTAACGGCTCTTGTTACATATTATCAAAGTCAGAAAAATTTTAAAGTAAGGGAATTTGTCTACTTTTTTGCATGTTATTAGTCTATATTATTTGGTGCATTATTTGAATAACTAAAAATTAAGTGCATTACTATTATTACTATAAAAAATTAGGCTTAACTGTCCTCGACAATTGAGAGCAAGTAAAAAGAAAATTAGATAAGTACTTTATTTCTTGTTTTTCATATTTATTCTTTATTTATTATTATAACAGTAACTAAAATATAAAAATATGGATATTTTTAAGTTATTTAAGACTATATTAGGTAAAATAAGTAATAATAATAATTAAAATGGTTCATGAGGCACATGTGAGCAGCTTATAGTAGCTCGTGGGTAATGTAATTCAATAGTGTAATGCGACCTGCACGTTCTCCGAGTGACTTACAACTTACAATAGTGCAGGTAATAGTTAGACATGGTTCAAAGGACAACAAAACAATAAAATTTAATTATAAATAAATTTATGGTGTTACAAACTTAGGATAAACGAATGTAGTTTCGTGTTACAATTTCAAGTCATACTAGAAAGAAAAAAAAAAGGGTAATTTAGATTTATTTTTGGTGGTTACAAAGTCGGTCGAATTGATCAACCCAGTTTATTAGAAAAAATAACAGATAAACTATAAAGTTTTACTGAAAAAAAAAAAACGTTTGAAAAGCATTTAGGAGGTTTTTAGGGATTACACAAAGGAAATTTGAAATTTTTGAGATGAGGTAAAGTATCTTTAATTTTAAAATGAAAATTACTTTGCACACAGACTATTCAAAACAAATACTCAATATATTCATGGACAAATCTTTATTTTATTTTATTAAAATACTTCAGAAAGAATATGATTTTTTGTATGTGAAGGACTTATAATATTAACTGAAAGACTGCCAAATTTTGTAAAGATATACACACAATACTGAAAGTTGGAAGAATTAAATCTATAAAGACTAAACGAGTACAAAAAAGGTCACATGGATGGTCAAATTGATGGAGCCCATGTTGAGAGAATTAATGAATACTCATGTAGATATGGTATTCCTAAGACTCTTGTATCTGATAATGGCCCACAATTTGTACCTCATTTGATGGATGAAACTTGTAAAACTATAGGAATTAAACACATCCTTACAACTTTACATCATCCTCAGTCTAACATTACTGAAAGATTAACTAGAAATATTGGTAGAATAATATCTGCTGATTCCATGAAGCTATGTTATGATAAGAAATCTACTGAAGTCAGCTTTGTACCAGGAGACAAGGTGTGGTTGTATAATCCCAGGAAGACCAAAGGGAAGTCTCCTAAGTTGTCTTCTCCATGGGAAAGCCCATATGACATAGTAGATCGTCTCTAAGATGTGACTTTCTGAATAAAATGTGGTCGGTGAGGTAAGCCAAAGGTGGAGCATGCCAACAGGCTTTGGCGTTATAAACGGTCCAGTTTATAACGGTTTATAATGGTTTAAAATTCTGTGTACAAGTGACAACAATAAAACCCATAAGTTGGTTGTGAAACAGACTAAATACATTCGTCTCAATAATACAAGGGAACTATGACATTCTCATAGTTGGGGTCTCATTACACTGAAGAGCTTAAGTTTCAAATTCCAACATAAATCTTGCCTATAATAAGAGGAATGTGACCAGGACTAATCTTTTTTAAGTGCTGTAAATAATTTTCTTTGTAATTTATGGTGTCTGTATCATTTGGTAATCTCTTCTAACAGGGTGTATCAAGTAACTAGGGTCAGGGGTGTTATTCAAACCACCTGTACTGTAAACTATTACATACATTCGTTAGTAGTGGCAATTAGTTTTGTCTGTATGGTGAAACAACATACAATGACATATGTTCAATTAAACTTGTTTGAAAGTTCAAAGAAATGATATTCAAGTACGGAAAAGCTTTCTTACTATCATATGTTCAATAGCGCCTGCGCTGGACTGAATGAGAGTGACCACCATCAGGCATGATAGTTTTCAGCAAATGCACAAAGTTCACGCTGCTAATCTCACGATTTATTCAGCAGAATAAACAAAAGTACGGCTGCAATGAAACATAAACTTGAAATAAAAATACATTTTTGAAACAAAATTAAAATGTTTTTTTTATGTACATATATAAACATGAAACCCTAGTTAAAAATAAAAATATTTGTTTATTGTTTAGGTTTACTTAGAAATATTATTTTCAGGTCTTGTATATTACTTGAAACCATAAGGAGAGTACGTGATTATTAAAAAAAAATTAAAATAGACAAAGTTTGCATTTTATGAACAATGAAAAGTTTTAGGGATTTTAAAATAATGTACTAAAACATTAAAAGTAATAAGTTCAAATCTGGAACAAATATAAATATTGTAATCATTTCTTATAAATACAATTTCATAATGTAATTTTCCAGATATTAAAGATCATAATGCAAAAAACTAAATTTATCAAAAGTAACAGGCTTTATGTTTCTTAAACTACATTCATTTATGAAAGTTCCTATGATGTTTCAAATAATTTCATCCACTAGTTTTATTGTTGGAATGAAATATAGCAAGACTTGCATTGGCTACACAGACTGCAAACCAGTGTTGAGAGAAAGAATGAATTAGAAAGCCAACACCTACTCAACTTTTTTTCAATTGAATTAAGAGTAGTATGGGACTTGCAGATACTACTCACATTCATGGAACTGGTATCCACTTATAGAAACTTTCATCAAGAGTGATTACAAAAGAAATTGATAGCTCTACATACACTGTTTAAGCACTACTTCTACTCTTTGGTGCATCAGACTCTATAAACTACCCCTGTTTGTTCACTGTATTTGAAGGATAAGAGAAAGCTGTTTGACAAGGCACCAAGAGATCTACCAAAGCTTTATATAAGAACATTTTGTCATGAAACACACACCATGACACTTTACAGTTGCTGATGCAGATATGGCCTTAGAACAAACTCTTAACAAGTCCCAGAATGGCTGTGAGATAGCAAATTCTATTTTTTTATGATTATGGTTGTGTTTATCGTTCATTTATTATTTACTTCTATCATTTAGTTTATCTATGAATTTGTAGTTGCATCAAAATGCTAACTCACCTTCTACATAATCATTTGTATTTTGAGAAAATATAAGTGTCTGTATGATGAAACTGATACCAGTTTCCCTAGCGATGATGTACAAATACTTTTAATGTAGCAGAAGAGTATGTAAATTTATGATCACGTGAGGTTATACTCTTGTGACCTTCTCTGTGTATAAATATCCTACCAGAAGCTTCAATAAAAGAAAGAGAGTCACAAGGTAGTTATTGAAGGGTATAGTTATTGCTGTTTGTCACTCAATATTGTTAACGATAGTGAAAGGTATCTTGTGAATATTGTATTTGTGTATTTTTTCTTTCTGGTTCATTTTCTGATTCTATTATTATTATTACTTATTAATATTTATGATAAATTGTTTATTAATATCGGTGTGAAGCCTGGCCAGACATTTGTTTATTAACTGTGTTTTGTTAAGTGTTGAATTTATTTCTAAGTGTTGTTATTATGAATAAATTATTTTTTTTGTTGTTGAACCTTATTGTAGCAGTGTGTTCATTGTACACCATTACAAAGCAGCTCATGAATAATGTGAAGCATAAGAAGAAAGTAATATGTAGCTAATTGGGTGCTGATATACCACAAGATGTTGGCAATTAGCAAACTGCACAGAGAGCTAAAGTTGCGTACGGAACAGTGTTTATGTTCTTGCTATCTGCCATGGCTTCAACAAAGCTGAAATAGCTTCAGGCAAAAGAAATGCAATGATAGATTTGATGTGAAATATGAACACTTATTTCAAGTTACTGTTGCAGAAGCAAGGCTTTACAATGTTTTTACAAAAGTGGTTATGAGTAAGGATATTTGCAAACAGCTGCTCAATGCAATAGCAATTGTCCAAGTAGCATACAAAATGTTGTTAAAAGAAAGACTCCTCAACAAGTTAACCAAGCTTTCAGATCAAGCTTAAGGTCAACCTTAAAATGTTTTAAAGTATACATGACATAAACAATGGCCAAGAGACGGGCAAAAAAAAAGACACAATCTGGTTACCAACATCTGGTAGATATATGCATGTTTATATGCATCTCACTTACTTATGACGTAATCCTCATAATGCTTCTACCCTTCCATCAATAAAAGTGTGACACAACCTCCATGTGCAGAAAGTGGAGAGGAAAGGTGTAGGTGGTGTAGAAGTAATTATCTATTTGAAATACATTTTGAAGTAAGACAAATATTAACTTTAGTAATGTTAATTACCTCACATACCACAATGAAATTAGAATCCCACACTGAAAATGGTGGAGGAGCCAGTGCAGATCAATTACAAAAATGATATTTTGTCTGAAATAGTGGCAGAAAGGGAAAGCTGATGGGGAGTGATTTCCACAATACTAGGGGACACCTGAGCAGCACCAGTTAGGAGAACAAATCCTTCTCAAGCTGAGTTATTTATTGGTTTATCTTACCTTCTTGCTAAGGATAAGTCAAAGTACACATGTCATAACTTTATAGTTACATTCAAAAATTCATTCAATTATTTTATTATCATTGTATATGAACAAACTTGGTATCAAAACAGTTAATTAATCAAATTGCAATAGGTATTAGCTCTTATTGCTGTGTAGAGGTAGGTAACATTTCTGGATATATTTTTTCACTAGCTCCATGGAATGAGTTGCAATAAGCAATAGTACAGGCCAGCACCTTATAGGATTTAAAAGAGGAATAATGATTTTTCTGAAAATTAAAGGGTGGATTACAATTTTTAATTTCGTTCAAGAGTGATTGTACAGGAACAGCTTTGAAGGATCAAATGATTCCTTGTTGTCCTTAATGTGACATTAAGTGCTTAAAGCTAATGAAACAAAAATAACCAAAAACCTAAGCTCCTCAAAAGAAGTCATCACACGACTCACTTTCATCATTAAGTAACCAAGTCAACCAAATGGTGCTGAATTGAAATTTTGTAATGTACTGTAAATTGTGGTAGTGCTGCTATGATAAAGTGAAAAACCAAACCAAGTTAGTCCATGTATGGACAAGTTCCCTTCTGCTCCAAAGTTTAGCTTATTAACCACTAATTATACCCTGCAAATGTATTAAAGTTCATTCATAGTGGAAATTGATAATTAAATGTTTTTTGTTTTGTTTTTTACATTTTAAGAGACTAAACTACTTTCCAAGATCAATGCTTAAAAAAAGCATCCAACTTACCAACATAAAACTCTGGTATAACAATTATGCTTCTCCTAGTAAGCATATCCATTCTTTCCAATATTTCTCGAACTCTGTGACGTTTATTCATCTGAGCCATTGGTAAAAACTCTGGAAAAAGAAATCTGAAAAAAAAATGCAACTTTGAAGTTACATTATAAAATATTTTTATGTGTTTAAAATCCCAGTCTTGTTAGTTATTTCTTTTCTTATGGTGAAAATGGCACTTCAGAATATACCTTTAACTTATAGTCTTGCCTAATCACACAAAGTAACAAGTGCAGGAAATAACTATCATGCACCACACGAACCAAATAAAACTCACAGTTAAAAACATTGACATTTAACTTATAAAGACCTCTATTTAGAAGCCAAACATTGTCCCTCCCTAGAAACAAGAGAAGTCCATTAAAGCCAAAATTTTACCACATCTACACTGCTTAAAATACCCTTGAAACAAAACTATAGCTGGACAATGAAAAATGTATCATAAAAAGTAACTATATTATGGTGTTAATGTTTTACTCATTTGTTTTTAGTTATTTGTGCACAGCATTAGATAATAAACTAATAAATGAGAGTAGATTTGTACAAGAGTATTGCAGTAATAGGTTATTCTTAGACCAAACTTCAAAAATTGTTTCCACTTTACCAACTCTGCCCTATTGGATGTGGATGTGTAAGTGGGTATAACAAATATTTTTAGTGACAGAGAAGGTAATATACACATAGAATGAATTAGACTCTCTAATGTTTAAAGAAAATAATTCAGAGGAGGGACCATTCATCAATTATTGAATTCAGCATTGATCCTGTAGTGACAGATATGCATAATCAATGTAAATGACAAGTTATATACCAGTTTTTATAAGTCTTTTTCAATTTACTATCCTGTTACAAAAATTGAGAAATCACATGTCAGTAGTGATGCTTTTATGTAATAAGCATAACATCTATGAACCTCTCAAGTTACTTGGTTGGGTTTCATTTTAGAAATATCTTCTCACTTGATGAACACCAAGAAAATAATGGCAGAACAACTCTGAATTTCCTTCATGTAAAGGTATAAAATGTAATCTAGTGGAAAAGATATTACACTTATATTATAAATAAAATAAAAGCTAGTTTTAGGTTTTCTCTTGGAGTGCTACATTATCTTCTTCAAATTTGCCTATAATTAACATATTTAATATTTCCATTAAAGTCAATGGCAGTCTTGATTGCATCTTTATATTTTGGATGGAAAAAGTCACTTAAGATTTTCTGAGGGAACTGAAATATTGGTTGCTTGATCTAGAGTGCAACCTTTCTCTTCTGTTAGTGTTTTGTCAAACAATACATCCTTGCATAGGTCTTCCCAACACATTTTTGAGGTGCTTTCCTCTAAAAATATTTGCACCCAACATTTTTTCTATTTCCTCCTTCTCAACAGCTCTAAAGAATGGCAAATATAGCATCCATTTTCACTCTGAGTCATGAGTATATCAATCAGATGTTTTTATGAATAGCATTTACTAAATTACACATATAGGCATAGTATTGATCAGGAAATAAAATAACTCCAAAATTCAAATGGACAGCCAAATTGGAATTTTAAAATGGGCTTGGTAAAAAACAAGAAAACAATTACTGATAGGCAAATATAATAATTTTCTAAGTCACAACAATTTTTCTGTATTAGTCAGTAAGGGGAAAAAACCCAATATTTTAATGCTTTAAATACACAGGGCCTAAATTATTTGGCAAATTTGTGTGTGTGTGTGTGTCCAGTTACAACTGTTGAACTACTGGTACTGATTTTCACCAAACCTAGCATATACCCTTACAGTCCACCAGGGAGTGACACTAGGGGTTAGCATTTGGATCAGACTCCCCCCCCCCCAACCCATACATCATGCGTTGAACAAGTACATTAGCTATTAAACACAAAAAGACAGTAAAGTACTTCATTCACACTCTGTGCATGTGTTCAGTACACTGGCTTAGTGTACCTTCTTGAAATTTAGTAAGCTTTTAGCAAACATTATAAGGATGTTGTACACAAAAAATATGAATTTTTAATAAAATATTTATAATAAAGATTTCTCACTGAATTTACTTTAAGTTGGTCTGAGTACAAGGTGATTTTCATGTTAAGAATAAAAATACTTTTTTCATCTTACAGCTTTCTATTTGAATTATCAACTATGTTTTTATGTCAAGTTTACTGACACACACTGATAATAAAGTTTTAAATAAATGTTGAATGTAACTTTGTAAAATGTCATGACATGCACATTTCTTTTACCCCCACCTGTGCACATAAGATTAAACTAATAATCTGAATTGAATAAAATTATGATTACTACATTCTTTAATTGTGTATAAAAAATCCAAACAAATATCAGTACATTAATATTTCAACATAGCAAGCATAACTTACACCTCTTAACTATTAAAAAAAAAAAAATAGATATTCCCAAGACAGGAAAATGATGTATCACACCTGTATTCTGCCAAGGACTTGAATTTTGAAGAATGTTCAATAGTGCTGACAGGCTTTTCTGCTTTAAACACATCTGGTGGTGTTATAACAGGATTACTAGGTACCGGTTCCAACGAAGCACCATAAAGAGAACTTTTGGAAAAAACTGAAATGTAAGTATAAAAAAGAATATATTCATCCTAAAAATTACAATAATTTTATTGCCACATAAGAAATTTTAGTAAAATTTTATCTATTAGGAAGGACAAGAAATAAGTTAAATAAACTAACTGAGAGTTGGTTGGCTACTGGATATGGCAAATGTAGTGTAGTTGATAAATAAAATACATTGATATATTGAATGTATAAGAGTTACAATCACAGGATTCAAGGCTAGAAAGTTATTTACTTGTAATTACTATAGGTGAACTAATGAGCCAGAAGATAAGTAAGTTGTTTGTTTTAGAGCAAAGCCACATTGGGCTATCTGCTGTGTCCACCATGGGGAATTGAACCCCAGATTTTAGCATTGTAAGTCAGTAAACTTACTGCTGCCCCATCAGGGAACAAGATGAGTAAGAGTATCTCTGTAATGAGACAAGGATTGTTCTAATGCAATAAGAATGGAAAAGTTTAAGTTTTGGCAAACTAATCAGGACTGTATAGAGTGAAGAACTGTGGAAGAGACATTTCTTAAAATAATTATAGTTTTCTATAGAAAGTGGTAAGGAAGCAAACCTAAAAGAAGCCACTTTAGATTTACTGTTAATTACTAATGTGGATGAGGTTACAAAAGATGAAATGGGAGAACCTTTGGGGAACATTACCATTGAATAAATAGGTTTGAGGATTTGTTGCATGTTGAAAATTCAAAAAATTTGAATTTTAACTTTAAATTTGCAGAAAACATTTTTATGGCAATGAGACCAGATTTATCATTAGTGAATTATGGTAATGGATTAAAATGTAATCTAAGACAGTTTTAGAAATATACTGCTTTTAATTCAAGACAGGCATGTTTCTAAAAGGAGGAACATGATAACAAGGAAGATCAAATCTAATTGACCAGTTACAGACATAAAAGAACATTAGGGATAAATACTATAAGTCTAAACTGACAGATAGGATGGAAGATCTATAAAACTAGAAATCTGGTTAAAAAACAAATTAGGATATCAAACAGGACTTACAAGAAACATTTTGCTGGTAACATTAAATTTAACAAGGGTTTTCATAAGCCTGATAAAGGTAAGCAAAATGTTAAATAGGGGACTGAACCCTTAAAAGATAAGTAGGTACTAATGGCAAGGTTTTGTGAAAGGCTGTGAGAAGGCCAAGTAGTTAAATGCCTCTTCTCCATCTGTTGGAATCACCTTGTGAACAAACAAGATTAGTATACTAAATAAACAACCATTTCATTCGGTCTTCTTAGAGGGATATTGTTGAGTGACCATTGGTGCGAAGCTACAGCTGTGGGATTGTGAATGTAATTAGGTCAAATTCTGCTTTGACACTGTAATGATACCATTTGTGCCTCCATATTTAAGAGTGATGCTAGATGAAGGATGAGTTCTCCTTATAGGAAATTAACCCTCTTGAAAAAAAACTTTCACGGATAGCACCTGATGCATGCAAAGACAGATGGTACCTATTGCTTTTTCTTAAGTAATGTTTAAATCAGCATGGTTTAACTGGGTGATAATCTTACCTTATTAATCGTTTGACATTGTTTGAGTTTGAAGATGTTACTACTTACGTCGATGAGAGTAAGGATGAATTTTCAGAAAGCATTTGACAAGATGCCACATAAAAAGCTTGTTAAAAAATGTCCTCTATAGGTGTATGTGTGTGTGTGGGGGGGGGGGGAGATAAGTTAACTCACTGGGTAGAAGTGTTGTTGAACAGAAAAAAGCATAGTTTAAGAATTTCAGTCAAACTAGATTAATTTGAGCTCTTTAACTTAGGAAGAATATTGAATTCTTGGGCAAGGTTCAAAGTTGAGCTACTAAGATGATACCTAGGAAGTAAAGGTTGTCGTATATGGACAGGTTCAGATCTCCGAAATTATTGCTCTTGAATAAAGAAAAGTTAGCGGGGGATATGACTGAGGTGCTTCAGACTGTCAATTGATAGTGTGGTTGCATTATCTTCTTTCCTATTTAATGGTAAGAATGGTAAGGCTAGGGGTCAGAAATGTTTACACACACACACACACATATATATATATATATATGACAGTTATATTTTACACACATTGTTTGGGTCCATGGAATGAATTTCCTTCAGATGTGGTGGTTACAATAAATTTAAGGGACTTCCATGTGAATGTTTGATAAATATTCAAGTGATAAGGTCTGGCTTTGAATTGTTTATTAATAAAAAACAACGTTCAGTGAATGAGATAGTGTATAAAGATCAATGGGTTCCTCATCCTGAAACTTGATTTTTTTACAAGAGAAGATGTTATCAATATTCAAGACATTCAAAACTTGTTGGGAAATATTGGCACTTACCTGAACCCTGTATATATTAAGTTGTTTAGTGGGAAGCAAACAGAGTAAGTAAAGATTATGCAACAGGACCAGACAATATTTTCACAAGGGTTTCAATGGAGATCAAAGATAGATATTCGAGCCTCTCATTTTTTGGTAGGTCAAAACAATGGGGACAAGGTACTACACAACTGTAGAGTTGATAATTTTACTTCTACTTTTAAAGGGAGTGATAAGAACTTTTCTGGTAACTATTAGAGCTGGACATTTAATGGAATCTACTAATAAATTAACTGTAGGGCTTACATTCAACTAATTGATTAGCCTCGTAAGATAAGTACCCCCCCCCCTCCAAAACCAAAACAATCTATTATTTTCCAATGACATAATCAAAAAATTGGTTTACAATACCCATGGTGGGCAAAATACAGATAGCCTATTGTGTAGCTTTCTGTTTAATAACACACAAACATAATATCAGTATTTTGATTACTTAATAGTTTGAATAACCAAAAATAGTAATAATTGTAAACCCTAATTGCAATTAGTTGATTATTTTCTTTAGTCATAAAACAGATCAATTAAGCTGAACAAACTTGAATTAACTGAAAGTAACACTGGAAAATCATAATGACAATACTTCAGTTACTGGATAATAATAACCAGAAATAGAAATTTCAATTAGTTGCTTATTTTAATGACATTCATTGTAATCTTGATTACTGGATAGTTGAAACAACTGAAAACCGTAATAATTTTCTTTCTTTCTTTATGGAATTTTGCACAAAGATACTCAATGGCCATCTGCACTAGTCATCCTTGATTTTATAATAGACTACAGGAGAAGGCATATAGTCAACACCACAAAATGCCAACTCAAATAAAAGGGTGGGAGACTTAAAATTCTAGAAATATATAGTGGTTTATTTTTACTACAAGGCTTTTGTTATGCATAAAGATGGTAGACTGCCTTCCCACAACTGGCTGCAGACAGCAAAAGGCAGTAGGAGTTGAGACGTTATGTGTTTAAGCACTCAACTCCTAACCCTTAATTGGTTCTCCCTAGCTGCTAACAAGTTCAACATCTGCATTTAGATCATGTCTGATAAATGGAATATTCTAAATGCTTTCAGGAGATATTACTACAGTCATTTTCCATTATGGTTTAATGGTAATGACAAGGACTGGTAATGAACATTATTCTTTTTTAAAGTCTCATTTTGAACATTTTTGCTTTAATATGGATATATAGCCACATCATGTGAAAATAATCAATTAACCAGCCTGACAATCACTCGTCTCTGTGTAATGAAATGAAAGTCCATCCTGATCGATTAAGGTAAGTCAGATTCCTACACCAACTGTTTTTAAGATGCTTGGTTAATCTGATTCAAGTACTAAAGATTTTACTGCAATTTTGACATGGATAAAGAGTTGTTTGGAGCAGATGATAAGGAGAGTTTCTGCTTTCTAATGACATCTTTTGCTTATAAAATCATATGCACTGTTCTTCATTGAATATTAGACCTTGATGCCATTTGAATCTCAACTGTTACTATCTCTGGCTTCAGCTCTCATGTTTTCTGGCTCAAAAGAGTATTGACTAAAGCTAGGCAATTAGTAGTATTTGCTAATCTATTAATCAGTAGGCTCATTAATCAATTAACTGATTGATACATGCTACCTTAATAACTTTATTCCACTGCTGCTATATTCAAACATGGAATTAATCTTCCTATTATAATTCACACTGTTTAGGTTTTACTTTAACTAATTTTCAAACTACCTTCGATTTCATACGATAGACCTCTTCTGAAAATTGCCATTTGCACATCAGTGACAAATTTATGTCTAAACAATATTTTGACAAGTTTTATGGACATTTTCTATTTGGCAAATTAATTAATAATGTCAACTAAATTCTATCACATGGTCACTATTATGTTTGTTTTTAAAATGTGACATAATATCACACTCATCTTCTGTAAATTAAATAAACTGATAATTACACTAGAAGGGCACTCAGTAAAGTACATATACCTCTAAGATGCAGAATTGATTATATTTAGCTCTCAAAAAATATGAAGATGTGTCTGCATGTCTGTCATTATCAATGAACATGGACCATTTTTGCCAGAACAATGAGGAATAATATGCTACATATGTCCACCAAGTTTCATCAAATTCCAATCATTTTTTACTTGTTATAGAGTAAAAATAGTGTGAAAAATTGGTCCCTATGTTAACAGATAGGGATTTTTTTTTATTTTCATGACTTTGACCGTCCAAAAACTAATCACTTGTAAGTTGGGTCATAGTCCAAATGTACACCAGCTTTTGTCCAAGTACATTCTGCTGTTTTTTTGAGAAATCTTGCTGACAAAAACACAAACAAACACTCACACACAGGGGTGAAAACATAACCTCCGTCCACTATCAATTGCAATTGGAAATAATTAAGTAGCAAACTATCCGATCTATTTATGTAACTTCTTTGAACAGAATAAACATAAAAATAATATTCAATAAATATTAGAGTTATCAGACTATTTTGCAATTGCCCACCATATTCACTAAAAAGTAAACTTATCTGATTTGATGATAATTTTATTTTACTTGGCAAACATATAAAAAACAACTCATGTTTACAAACATTGCAATACAATAAACCACAGTATATCTATTAAAGTTAAAACACCATAATTTAAAACAAGGACCAAACATCAACAAAATGCCTTTATTAAGCTTTCAAAGAACCCTTTGCTAACATAATGTATGTCCTTTTTTATGACCCACACTCAAAATGTATACTATAATAAATTAACCAACAAGAATGGGAAAAGAAAAAAATCCACCTCTCCACAAATAGCTTAGAAGCAAACATTGAAAACTGTCATATATTTTGTGAATTGTGGGATGCCATTGCTTGAGACTGGTGAAAGCCAATCAGCTATCAGAACTTGAAAATGACGTCACCTGTGCTTAGCAAATTGAAAAGATAAGACCTTCTTATTTTATATTCTAGCTTGCCAATATCGGTAATTTGAGTTACTAATTTGTTAGAAACTACAGACTTTGTATTTTGACTTCACAAACATCTAATTTGAACCAGTGCTGCATTCAACATATCATGTGACACACAAAAATCTATGTTTATCTGTTTATTTTTTATAATTATATTAAAATTAAGAAATTATGTAATATATAGTTTAAAATTTTAATTATAATCTACAGTTTGATACCAAACTTATTGACATAAATTCATGAAATAGTATTTCAATAAAATTTTAGAATGCAAGTCAATAAAGTAGATGGCATGGCCTTTCACCTCGAAAGGGTTAAATAGTTCTCTTCTTATAGGCTGATTACATTCACTTAGCATGTTGGTACAGAACGGTGGAAGAACCAGTGGGGAAAAAAATGTCATTTTCACTGATAGACATAGAGAGAGTAGAAGGCTGACATGAATGGGTTAAAAGAAGTGCTACATGGTCAGAGAAACCTAAGCAAACTAGGGATCAGACAAATCCCATCCGTGAAGACAAAGGGATGGCACTCAGATGAAAGAGATGTATATGGCTGGAGCAAGAGTGATTGAGATAAAAGCACAAGAATGTGTACTAGATGCCAGTCAGAGAAGAAGAGGAAACCAAGACAGCCAGCCAAAAGAGATGCTACCAAAAGGACCCAACAAGGCAAGTCACAAATCAAAGCCAAGATGCATGAGAGAAGGTAGAATGGTGGTTCACAGTATAATGGCTAGGAAGAAAGGAATAGAGGATGGACCAGAGATGAAAAACCTCCACTTTTATAGTGAAAGGTTGACAGGATTGCAACAAGAATTTGCTACATGATCAGAGGTAATGGACCTGACAAGTCCTACATGTGAAGATGGAGGGATGATATTCCTTAATGAAAGAGAGAAGTGTGAGGTTGAAGCAATAGATACAGGACATTGGGTAGAGGAAATGGAGGTCTAAATGCTAAGCAAAGAAGAAGAAACCAGTCAAAGCTGGTCAAAGAGAGGCCACCATTAGGACTTGAAAATGAGTGTCACATATCCAGGCAAGAACCCAAAGGAGGTGGTAAAGAGAAGGACAAGCATATAGAAAAAGGTGTGAAAAGTTCTGGCTACCAGCATTAACAGCCAGAGCGGAAGGAAAAGGAATAGAGGACCAGAAGAAAGGAAGCTTAGATTTCAGAGAGGGGGGGGCAAAGGCTGGTATGAGAGGCATGCCCAACTGAAAGCAATTCCAACGAAATACCATTCTAGTGGTAGAATGCAGTCCAGCAAGAAAGATGGTCTATCACTAGGTTTATAGCAAATAGCACATGACAGGCAACAAGACAAACCTGATGTGAATGAGCCCAGAAGAGTAGGTCTAGTACCCAAAAGCAAAATGTTTGGGAAGAGGTGCGCCCTTGAAGATTGATGTAAAAAATTACTGTGAAATTTTCAGAGTGGATCATGATCACGTGATCCATCAGTAGAAGCAGGAAATGGGACAATGCCCAATGAACATGAGAAGTTCAAGCATGTTGACTAGTAAATGCTCAACCTGCATTCAATCACCAGAAGTCATGTCTTCATTCAGAGAAGTACCTCAACTTGAAAGGAAGCATCAGTGAAGAGATAGAAATCTGGTGTGGGGATGCAAAGGGTACACTGTCATGGTTGATGTACAGTTCCTTGAGTAGAGGAGAGGGGAGGTTCACAATCAAGGACAATGGAACTCAAGAAAGAATTCCTTAGATCCACAAGGTCTACTGGAGGAGCCACATATGTGCACACCCCAAAGTATTGAGGGATTCCAGGAAAGCCAGAATTTCCAAAAGTGAAAGAACCCTCATGCAGGATGAGAAAGAGGACTGCAAATCCCAGAGGCCAAATATTCCATAGCTCACAGGTAAAGAGGAGAAGTCTGAGCATGGCTGAAACAAGAGATAAAGAAAATGCCCGGAAGTACCAAACACTGAGTGAGTGTGAGAAAGGACTTGGATATCTTGACAACCCAGCCCAATTGAGTATCCTCCTGTAAAAAAAGGGAGGTGTGAGAAGATGTAAAAAAATGACTGTGGAATTTTCAGAGTGGATCATGATCAAGTGGTCCATCAGTAGAAGTAGGAAATGGGACACTGCCCAATAAACATGAATCATGAATGATCATATAGGTAAGAGATAGAAAGAAGGAAGACAGAAGAGAGAATGGTTTTGTAAAACAAGGAATGACAGCCCCATGCCATAACAATGGCAGGCAAAAGCCCCCATGATTCAAATGACTGCAAAAGAGGCCAACATTGTGTCAAAAAGAAGAGTACAGAATTGGAAGACACTAATCTGATAGAACATAGAAAACAAATGGAGGATGGGTCAATAGGGATATGTAAAAAGGTGTCCAAAAACATTGCCTGTGCCCAACCACAGACAAAGTGAAAAAGACCACAGATGGGGTTGAAGGGAGGAGAAAACGAAATGGGAAGAGGAATGCAGAGAAGTGGGAAAGAAAATGAAAAATGACTGTCAGCAGACAATAAGACTGACTGCAAGCAAAGAGGAAAAAAAGGGTACCCACTGGACAAGATGTGACAGGTCAGGTTGGAAACTTGGCATGCATGAAGAAGGGCAACAGGAAGATTAAAGTCATTTCTTGAATGGTAAGGCAGTACCCTAAGAAAAATTGGTTAAATTTATAATCCAATAGGCCATTCCCAAATGAAAAGAAAAAACTTCAGCTGACAGGACAAGAGTAGGAGGCCAAATAAACATATGGTAATCCATGTCACATTGAAGAAAGGCTGCAATGTCCCCAACAGTTAATGAGACTTAAGAAGCCCTAATAGAAATAAGGCCTGTGTATTGCAACATTGTCATTAATACAGGACTATTTATAAGTCCTTGTCATTTGAGAATACATTGAAACAAAACTAAAGATAATGAAAATCAGTTTTGTTGACAAATGCAAATCTCATCAAATTGAACTCAGAAGAGAAAGTTCAACATGTCTGTTCAATGCAATGCCAAGGTAAAGAATGAAGTGAGTGCAAGTGCATAGAAGGAGTTAATGTACTTAATGTATATGAAGGTTGTGTTGCATCGTATTGATGTCATCATATACCAGGGCAGTTCATGGTAAACATGAATTTAGGTGGGAGTTAGCTCAAGGCTAGTAGCTTGGAAATTTTATAAGCAGACATTCAAAGGATATAGCATTTCTGTGAGAGAAGAGAGTTATATCAAAACATCTTTTTTCAAGCATTTTAATGTCTCCAATATCCTATCACTTCACTTATTCCCAATTTCCTAAGTTCCATTACTGCTATACAAGTTTAGTTTAAATTAGTTTTAATGAATATATTTAGAATTCGTCCAAATATCTTGCTACAACTTAAGGAAAATGAGGGACTTGTATGTCCATCTAAGCCATCCCATTCACAACAGTAAATTCTAAAATAAAAATAAAACACTCAATACCAGCCCTCATCATTCAAATATCTATCAAGACTTCTTTTAAGTCAACTGCATTTATTACATTTGAAGGTGACCCACTTCAAAGATCAATCACTTTAAATAAAAAGCCAAACTGTTTTAACTGAAGATGACTCCTACCCTTTCAAAATTTATATTTGTCTCTTAGTCTTACCATTCTCACCATTAAATATGAAATAAGATTATCTATCAACACTATCAATTCCATTTTCAATCTTAAAAATTCAATCAGCTGCCCTCTAACTCTTCATTTTTCATAAGAAACTTACAGAGCTCTTAACCTATCTTCATATGACAACCTTTCCATACCAATTATCATCCTAGTATCCTTCCTCTGGACCATTTCCAGCAATTTAATGCTCTTTCTAAGGTAAAGTGCCCAAGACTGAACACAGAACCCAAATGTGGTATAACCAATGATCTACAGAATGACATTATAACTTCTTTAGAATTGTAATTAACCCCTTTCCACACGTGTCACGAGTCAAAGGCCATATCATCACATTTGTTAACTCACATTCAAAATTTTATTGAACTACTATTTTATGAATTTAAGTCATTAAGTTTGGTATCAAACTGTAGATTGTAATTCAAATTATAGTATTATACATTATTTAATTTCTTAATTTAAAAGTAAATACTAAAAACACACCTAAACATTGATTTTTTTGTGTGTCATGTGGTATCTTTTCTATTTGCTGAGATATCACTCATGTACTGAATCAAATGCAGTGGCTCCACTCACCTCTTTCCATTTTTGGAAATGGTCCCTTATATATACATACTTCTATATATGACATGAGAATAACCAACTGAAAGCTCAGAATGTCCCCAGAGTGGCTTTCTCAGCCATTTTGAAATATAAAGGCATTGATTCTTTCTTTCGATACAAGACAGCATAGAGGTACATGGAGTAGTTAGTGTGCTCACAATTTTGTATTTTTTTAGAACCAAATACAGCTTAGTTACTAAAATTGATAAAGTATAATTGAGTTCTATGGTATCGATATAATAATTTATGCTTTTTTGGTTATTCAAATGTATATATATAAAACCTAAAAAAAATTTCATTTCACATCCTCCATGTGCAAAATTTCATATGGCTTAGCAAGCTACAACAAGCAGCAACCCAGTACAAAGATCAGAACTAGAAGAGATGATTGTTTGGTTTATTTCTTTATTTACTGTTCTATGTTTTAAGAAAAATAAATTTAAGACATTTGTAAATAGTAATAATCTATATACATATATAATGTATAATGATTGAAATGTGACTGTATTTTACAAAATACCAGTCCACTAAAACACAGCCACTTTGTAGAGACTAAAGGTCGGTTTCATATTGTTGGATACAGTAATACGAGTGCCTGTGCACGAGTCACTTTAACTTTTGTAATTTTTTGTGCTAATTACGAGATTGGTCAAATCAACCAAACCTGTACAGATACTCATTAGTGAAAATAATACATAAAATAAAACTTTTTCTTAAGAACGTTCGATAACTATCTGGACATTATAAGGATTTCGCATGTGAAATTTCAAAATTTTCTGATGCATAAAAGTATTTTCAATCTTAAAATGAAAACTACTTGACATGTTAGATAGGCAACATGCGAAAAAAAAAGGCACAAGAAAAATACTGCTTAAGCAAAAATCAAACTGAAATATCTCATTTTTCAAAAACTACATACTTATAGGACCTTTCATCTCAAATTTAAAAGAATTTTATCCACTAGTTTGATTAGTCAAAGGGTTAATATTTCTGTAGATATAACTTACCACTAGAAACATTACATTGCTTGGATTGCTTAAAAAACTAATCAAACAGAACACCAGGACATTTTTCTTCATGACACTGCTACGGTTATTCTCATTAAAATCATACTCATAATTTCATTTGCAATACTCCACATGCATAACCTTACATTTATTACAATTAAAAGCCATATGTCATTTTTCTGCCCAACACACCAAAATATCTAAATCCTTTCATAAAGCAATAGCATCTTCCTCATAACCAGCAACACTCAAAAGTTTAATATTAGAAAATTTAAATAATTTATTGACAATTCCTTTATTTTTGTCAATGATTTAAAGTTACAAAGAGCAATAGTCCTAACACAAATCCAGTTTGACTGAGCTCCATTTATAGCAACCGTTTGCTTTTTCCCATCCAGCCAGCCTATCCCTCACATCTATAGAAATAACTATTTTAACATATGTTTTATATGGCTCCTTACTAAATGCTTTCTTGACAATCCAGATACAACAAATCCACACTACATAAACAATAACTTCTTCACTATCCAACAAAATTTTAAACTTTGTTAACTAACTTTGCAAGGTATCTTTCAGCAAACTTTCAAAAGCTTTTCCCACCGTAGATATGAGGCTAACAGGCCTTTAATTCCAAATACAAAAGAGAGTAACATTGCCCAACTTCCAATCATCTGGCACTATTCAGGGATTTCAAAATATAGTGGCAAGTGGCTCACATACTCAATCCTTAAACTACTCCTAAACTCTTGGGAACATATTATTTGACCCAGGAGCTTTATCATTCTTTAAACTTCCCCATTTTTTCCTTAAGCTCAGAAAATATGTGATTATTGTGTTTCCATCTAAGAACTGTTCAAGACAAAGGATACTGCTTAAATCTTCATTACTAAAAATTTAAGAAAAAGTAGAATTTACTAGTGCAGCCATCCCATAATCATCAGACATTAGCATTTCTGTTTCATCCTTCAAAGGCCCTACTCCTGTCCTAACATTTCTTTTTACCTTTAATTAACCTTACCATTAACTTTTACATTTTCAGCCAAATTTTAAATGTTTTACTTCCTAATTTCCCATTTCACCAATTCTCTTGAACTCCTATAATCTTTGAAATCTTATATCATTGCAGTAAATTTAAGCTTCTTATATCTATAATTATATTCTATAATTTCATCCTTTATATCTTTTGTGAACCAAGCTGTTTTTTTTTCATTTCAGGCACCACTTCTGAGCCAGGTATACTCTTCGCCTTTGTTTATAATTCGTAAAACACGTGGGCAGAAATCGTGAGGCGTAGAATGGCTAGGGCATGTTGGACTGTACTCAGCAAGTCAACTACATCCAAAACCTCCTCTACAGGGTACCAACATCTATGCTAGGGTAGGATGAGGATCATACCGTCTTCACCGAACTGGGGATTAAGATCTGCTACAATTCCAGGGTACTACACAAGGATCAACACCCCTACAGCCATCCTGCATCAAAAAGGATGGATTCAACTTGTGCAAGGACGTATGTTGATTGGTTCACTCTAATCCAACACCTCAACGCTGGGAACCGACATCCGCGTGAAGATAGAATGAGGGCTCCCAATCAAAAGGGGTGAACTGTGTGATGGATCAACTCCATGTGATATGGAATGTGTAACAGGAGGCCACATCAACCATTAATTTGATGTATCAACTCAACTGTATGTGTAAATGAATAGTAGGAGGTCATGTGAACCAGTTCGGTGAAAGATCAACTCCACAGTATTTTAAATAGTATAAGAAGTCCACATCATCCAGGAAGGTAGTGGATCTACTTCTGTGGAGGCCACATCGCATCTACACCAGCAGAACACCTCCACCTTACTTTCGATTGAATTGCTATAGCCAACTTGTTATTGGAACTCATTCAGGAGGGTGCCTCCATGGTTAACCACCCCAGTGGCTTGGAACTAGAAATTTGCAAGAACTCCAATACTCCACTCAAAGAAGGGGGGTGAGAATGCATTGGAGAGTCTGGAGGAACATCATCAAGGCATGGGAGGGATGAGCAGCTATCCCCTTCTGCTTTACCCATGCCGTTCAATAGAGGGAAGGGAAATGGGGAAAAAAGGAGTTACCCTCACAAGCTGCTGAGGTCTTGGGAAGGAAGGAAAGATTTGGATAAAGGAGAAGATAAGTTTGGTGAGACAGTGATTGACGTAGATAGAGAATAGACCCAACTGTTGCTGCCTGCAGGCCAAGAGGAAATATGCCTTTGGGGATAGTTTAAACAAAGAGCATGAGGCAATGGGCTCAAATGGAGCTAAAGTAAGGGAATGGAATACCATGTTAATGTCCCAATCTGGAAGTGCCGGATGCCTGGGCGACCGATGTATCTGGAAAGAACGGATCAAAATGGCAAGGACAGGAGAAAAAAAAAGACCCTGAATTAACTAGAAAAATGGAAAGTATGGGATAGGGCTGCCTGATAACCCAATATGAAGGAGACCATAGGCCCCTACTCAAAAAGCTATGTAAGAAACTCTGAGATACCAGTAACTGTAGGATGAGAAGCTGAAATATCCTAAGCCAGGACCCAGGTGTGAAAAACATTACATTTCCACTGAATGAAGGATGAATGGAATGAGCTAAATGAAATGTCACCCTATGTGAAAAACCAGATCTCCTCACCAGGGACTGGACAAAAGCTATGCGTGAAGTGCAAAATGCAAAATTGGCAACTGGTGTTGATGTAAAAGGTTGGGGAATAAAGGACGAGAGATGGGAGGGAACAACTGTAGCTGGAGTAATCGAGGAAACCATGGTTGAGCAGGCCAGTAAGGAACAATCAGAAGGACCTTGCATGGAGTGGTATTGATGAGGGAGACTACCCAATGAAGGAATTGGATAGGAGGATAAACATAAAGAAACTTGTTTGACCAATCCTAGCTTAAAGGCATTATAGCCAAAGCTCAAGGATGGGGAAATGGAGATCAAAGAAAAGGTAACTGGAGATTGAAGGCACTGACAAATGCATCCATATGATGAAAACCCCACCAACTGCTAAAGCCACCAAAAAACAAGGAGATGAAGGGAATACTCCCTTGGGTAAACTAAGTCAGGTTGAGAAAGATGATCCACCACAAGGTTGAAAGCACCCGGTACATGACATGCTATCAAACGGGACCAAAGAGAAGATCCAATGTCAGAAAACACAGGTATCTCAAACAGGTGCCACATTGGTGATTGATATGAGACACCACTGTTGAATTGCAGAATGCATCATGACCAGACGATCTCTGGAGATTGTAAAAAGTGATCCAAAGTCTGACAAACAGCAAGGAGTTCGAGGACATGGATATGAAGAGGACATCCCCCACAGACCAAGGACCCAAAGCTTCCTGGTGATTGACCCATGCACCCCAGCCCTGAAGGGATGCATCCATGAACAGATGTAATCTTGGCTGCTGAGAAAGAAGCGGGACACCCGCTGATGTATGACCCTTGTTCAACCACCATCTGAAATTGTCCACAATGTAGCAAGGAAGGGTTATAGGAGCATCCAAGGGATCCTGAGCAAGGTTCAATTGGTCATGAAGGACCCACTGAAGGGATCATATATGAACACAGCTGAGGGGTATGAGAGGAGTCATACAAGACCACATCCCCAAAAGCAACAGAACCTCACAAGCAGAAAGTGAAGGAGCAGACAGGGTGTTCTGAACAGCCAGTTCCATGGAACAGAGCCGAAGAAGGTACAGCCCGACTGAGATGGGTGTTGAAGAAAACACCCAGTTGAATGAGGTACTGGGTAGGATGAAAGAAAGACTTCTCCAATTTCATCAACCAGCCCAAACCAGCAGCTGATGAGTATGACAGACCGATTACTATTCAGAATGAGTGAGAAGAAGCCAGTCATCCATGTAAAATGAAAGTGCAACACCAGGGCACGAAGAAGTAGAGCATAGGTTCACACCACCTCACAGAAAATGTATGGCACCATGATGGAGAAACCAAAGATAAGGACAAGAATGCTCCTGTATGGGAATATGCAGATAAGCATTGGAGACATCCATTGTGGTCATTCAAAGACCTGGAGAAAAAGCCCACCAAAGAGAAAGGTAGGATTCCAAAAAGTGTGAGGTGTGGCGGACATATCGATTGAGATAGGACAGGTCTAAGACAGGCCTCCAGTCCCCTGTCTTGGGAACTACAAACAGGTGGGAGTAAAATCACCCTAAACTGCATGGAGCAGGTTCAAGAGCTTGTTGGTTGAAGAGGTCTTGCACCAATAGATGCTGACATGAAAAGGAGTCCGAAGGAGGAGGAAAGGAAACAGGCACGCAGGACAAGGGAGGAAGGGTAAGAAATGGTATGACAAATCCCTCTGAAAAAAAAGATAATGAACTCAAACATCAGAGATAAAAGGGCTCCACCAATAAATGAAGGTTGCCAGACAAGCTCCTACTGGACCCTAACCCACCAGGTAGTCACCAGAACTGTATTTGGTATACCAAGCATCATCATG
The DNA here is from genome assembly GCF_000517525.1 of Limulus polyphemus. Taxonomy (NCBI): domain Eukaryota; kingdom Metazoa; phylum Arthropoda; class Merostomata; order Xiphosura; family Limulidae; genus Limulus; species Limulus polyphemus. The sequence goes on along the minus strand of NW_013670833.1, from coordinate 5,787 downwards.
AAAAATGATGAACAGTGGCACCACAGGAAATGAGGAACAGGCAAGGGCTGGGAAGGGGAGGGTCAGGAGATAGGAATCAGTGTCACACTCGGCTGTGACTGGAACAAATGGACTACCAAATAAGAAAGGGTGGATTGTTGTTGGACTGAAGCTACCCTTGACTCCAGGATCATGTAAAACACAAAGCATTTGAAAAATGTGGCCATCAGAAAGTCCCATAGATAGAAGCCAGGACAATATTGCATCATGACCCAAAAGATACCAACAACAAATAAACCACATTTGCAGGGCCAGGGCCAAAATCGAAAGACAGGCCAACATGGAAGGGAGGAGGAAAAGGACTTCTCCAGAAAACCTCTCAGGGTACCTGTGAAGAGCATCAAACAGGAGATGGATTGAGGAGAGTTACCGCAAAAGGGTCATCAGGAGAAGACGGGAATACTGGGCATTGGTAAGATGAATGGGAGATACAGGTCCCACCCTCCAAACAGGCAAAACTGAACACAATAATTGTTAGTCCAGAAATGGACAGTCCACCCTATGATAAGTGAGGGCAGACTTATCCAAAGCCCACAAAGGAAAAGGCATACTAATGCCGTCACCTAAATGGGAGGCAAAACACTCAATGTGAACCCAAATATCAGGGGATGGAGAAAAACTATACAAGGCTGGGAAGCAGAATCATGTAATGGGGAAGGATGTGGGTCATAAGAAATAAGAGCAATAGACAAAACATCACATACCTGCAAAAGAAAACCAGAGAAAGCCAATGAGGGCCACGCAGAATCCTCAGGTAGGGATTGGAAATGCACAGCGACCTTGGGGGGGGGGGGGGGATGATCCAAATCTTTGTCAGCTTTGCCAGGCTTACAAAAGGCTCAGGAGGAAGATGGCCAACAGCAGGAGACAAAGGTTGTCCCATATAACACTCAATTTCCCTGCAACTAAAGGCCGATAAATCCCCCGTTGAGTCACCTGCACCTGTAGCCTGAATTATGGCATCAGAAAAAATCATATGTATCCAAAGTGGTAACGTTAACAGTGGAATTCATGCTTGATACCAAACAAACAAGCACAATTTTTCACACCAAAACTCAGGTAAATCAAACACTTTCAAAAATAAAGTGGAAAAAAATTCTTAAAATAAAGTGAATTAAAGTAAGTTAAACCACTTCAAGAGGTAACGAATAAAAAGACAAACATCTGAACTCAAGCACTGCCAAATGAGAACTGAAGGTTCGGTAGAGGATTGTAGAGAGAATCACATGCATCACAAGGGAATACTATGCTACTACTGGATAACCTTATCGTCCCTGGTATCCTTTACTGCGCCTGACACAAGGTTTTAGTGTCTCACATTCAAAATTTTATTATACTACTTTTTGTTTACATTATACCAAATAGAATAGCATAAAATCTTAGCTAATAATCCATATTTTAATAGTATACAAGTTTTAAGTTCTTAATTCTACAAGGAAATATTTTATAAAAATTCTGAATTTCCACTAGTGTGACCCAAGTGACCCATTTTGTCATCATCCCTATTTTATCCATCACCCCTTGAAAATGTACAAAATTAAACATAAATTACTCTCTATAAAATCTTTATTGCTCAGACAAACCATAATTTTGATAGTCTTCAATTTTGTTTGGTTACAGAGCTATCAAACAGAAAATCAGACCCCTCCTGCCACACCCATCTGTCATATTCTCTCACAATTTGTTAATAATTCTCTCTTACGTTTCAATATATATTACCTTTAACCAATCGAAAGTCCAGGTTTTCATTTATCAAATAACATACTGTATAATGCTGTGTTCAGAACATAATATCATCAAGTTCACTTACAGTACAAGATTCATTCCTGTGGGAAAGTTTAACAACTGACTTGGATGAATTTGTAATGGCTCTTGTTGCATATTATCAAAGTCAGAAAAGTTTTGAGGTAAGGGAATTTGTCTACTTTTTGAATGTTATTAGTCTATATTCTTTGGGCCATTATTTAATTAAATAAAAATTATTAGATGCATCACTATCATTACTTATCTTGGCTGTATTTTAGTAGACTACTATTTTGTAAAATACAGTCACATTTCAATTATTATATATTATATATGTATATAGATTATTG
>NW_013670833.1:0-3141 GCF_000517525.1 Limulus polyphemus | reverse complement strand
ATAGGTTGCTAAGCTTATAAAATTTTGCATGTGGAGGATATGAAACAAAAATTTTTTTTAGGTTTTATACATACATTTGAATAACTAAAAAATCAGTAACTTAAACTTAAATTAAACATGTTTTCCTTCTTACTTAGCTTATGCCAGTGAAAACTATTTCAATCTAGTATTTAATAAGTTTATCCAAAAATTATAACCCAGTACTAGTACAGTAGTAGTTACCCGAAAACGAAAATAAATGCCTAACAATCTAGTATTAAGCCTATTGTTGTAACAGTACCCTTAACCATACCTGCAGATAGAAATTTACAACTTACAAAATCACTGCTCTTACATGCACTGCAAAAAATAATGTTCCTTAATTGTTCCACTACCACTGTACCAACAACTAATCTGTCATTGTCACCTCACTATCAAAAAATATAGTTTTCTGTACACTTCACTCAGTAAGACTGCTTCTTATCCTTCATTTCTCAAGACATCTTAATCTATCTCCATAATTTTTCTTCGAATAGAAATTATATAATTTTATAACGCCAAGATTTTGCAAAACTGTACACATATTATTTATAAATGTAATACTTCAATTGAGGCCTAGTATAAAGTATTAACTTTATTAAACTTAAAGTTATGCCTTTTGGTAAATTGTATATGAAATGTGTATCTAGGTATTATTAATATTACCAGTACTAGTACTACTAATATTATTATATATTTATTATATCCTTCTATAGTTTTAAACTGTTTCCCCATTCCTTACTCTAATGTTCGCACTCCATTTTTGCCACAAATATACGTTGCGTGCAACATACATTCCAAAAAAGTTACCAGCAAACTTAATTATTAATGTAATACAAGAACAGTAATTTGAACTTGAAATTGAATTTCAAGTGTTCCCTTAGTATCTTGAATTAGGCTTTACCTATGAAAATACGTTGTATTTGAGTACAGTAACTTGAACAAGGTTGGCCAGATATACTGAAATGATAAAATTTTAATTAAAGTCTGTAAATAAGCAACTTACCTCTTCTTGAAACCTTATAAAGTTTTCCAAACCTACAACCTAACATTAATCTAACACTATTTCTACTTAATATTAATTGAACAGTCATATTGCGTATAAAACCTTGATGTATGATGAGCATTCACGCACTCGTCAGTTCGATGAAGACTAACGATAGTAATACCCGTATGAAGGTAGCGCAATTACATACCTTAGGATATTTTTGTAGTTTGTATATCATTTCGAGTTTCTTTAAGTTAATTATCATTTTTTCGTTCTGTACATTATTTAACATGATTCAACTCCTTTGTTTGTTATCCCTCTTTCAGCAGCTTTTATCAAAGTATGATATCGAGGGTTTTTTTTGGAAACTATTGATTTTAGATGTGTTCACAGTTTCGTGTGTAATGTGTCGATTTACATGATTGTTATATGGTTTACAGTGTTGCTACAGCAATGTATCGTTTTGTATAATAAGCATTGGTTCTACACGTTGTCTCTCTTTAATCTTTATTTGTAAACGCTATTTATAGAAGACATTTGGAAACACAAGAATTGTTGTGGTGCTAACGTAACGATTTCACACACCCGAAAAATGATTATAATAGATATAATAGTGCGTCATAAGAATACCCTTACCAGATTTTTTAAAAGTAAACTCTTCTTCTAAAAGGGTTGGGAATTATGCAAAATATTAATTATCTGTACAAACCTTTGTGTGTTTTAAGTTTTGGTCAAAAATATCCTTGATTTTCGAAGTTCTCAATCGCATGTCGACTCTTCTGTAGAGTTATGTATCGTTTATGGGTGTTTTCCTCATCTAACTAAATGTTCGTTTATTTTCCAAGTGTCTTTGAAAATTTGTGTCATTAGGACATTTTTTTGTAGTTTATATATAATTTCGAGTTTCTTTAACTTAATTATCGTTTTTTCGTTCTGTACATTATTTAACGTTTCTACTCGTATCTGGTGTTTGTTTGTTATCCCTCTTTCAGAAGGTTTTATCTAAGTATGATATGGAGGATTTTTTTTTTTGGAACATATATTTAAGGAAAAAAGTGAGACTTAATACAATTATTCCACATACTCAATGTAAAGAAAATGGAACACAATAGAACTGTTCCACATACACAAGATAGACAAAGGGGGACAAAATACAACTATTCCACATACTGAACATAATAAAGGTGGGACACAATAAAATTAGTTCACATACTCAAGTTAAAGAAAATGGGACAGAAAACAACAATTCCACATACTCAATGCAGAGAAAGTGGGACACAATAAAACATTTCCACATATTCAAGGTAAAGAAAGTGGGACAGAATACAATTATTCCACATACTGAAGGTAAAAAAATGAGACACAATACAAGAATTCCACAAACTCAATGTAAAGAAAGAGGGACACAATAGAACTGTTCAACATACTGAAAGGAAAGAAAGTGAGACATAATACAATTATTCCACATACTCAAGGTAAAGAAAATGGGACACAATACAATTATTCTACATACTCAAGGCAAATAAAGTGGTACACAAAAGAACTATTACAAATACTCAAGGTAAAGAAAGTGGGACAAAATAGAACTATTCCACATACTCAAGGTAAATAAAGCGGGACAAAATACAATTATTCAACTTTCTGAAGGTAAAAAAGTGAGACATAATACAACTATTCCACATACTGAAAGCAAAGAAAGTGGGACACAATAGAACCGTTCCACATACTGAAAGGAAAGAAAGTGAGACATAATACAACTAATCAACAAACTCAAAGTAAAGAAAGTGGGACACAATTAAACCATTCCACATACACAAGATAAACAAAAGGGTACAAAATACAGCTATTCCACATACTCAACATGAATAACACTGGATACAAAAGAACTGTTCAATTCCATATATATATTCCATATATTCAAGGTAAAGAAAGTGGGACACAATAGAACCGTTACACATACTGAAACAAAAGAGAGTCAGACACAATAGAACTATTCCACATACACAAGGTAAAGAAATTGGGACACAACAAAACTATTCCACATACTCAAGGTAAAGAAATTGGGACACAACAAAACTATTCCACATACTCAAGGTAAAGAAAGTGGGACACAATAGAACTATTCCAAATACACA
>NW_013670832.1:64607-67049 GCF_000517525.1 Limulus polyphemus | reverse complement strand
GCCATCAAGTCTGCTAAGCTGTAGTTTGATTTTCCTTCTCTCGTTTCCATTTTTCTTCTCTTTTTTTTCTATCCGACTCTCTGACACCAATTTGTTACGTCTCCGTTTGTTAATTGATTTTTCCGTAACTTCGTTCCAACTGAAACTTTAACGACACAAGTCTTTACTTAATCAAACTGGTTTATTCTTTCCGAATATAACTCTGCGATACACTTAATCTCAATACTCGCGCTAAAACAACACTGTAACGAACGAACGTTAACTTCAACAATACCGTGTGATTGCAGTTCAATTACTCACTATCTACCACACATTACATTCCCCTCTTTTATATACCAGCGTACCCTATTTCTAGTAAGAACTTGAACATTCGCCAAAGTACATGATAGTTCTAGAAACGTTGCGTCACGGTGGTCATGTGACTCGCTGACTCAACAACGTGTTATTTTGCTTTGTCGTGTTTTTTCTTTAATACGCATTTCGAAAATCTAGAAAACTTTAAAAATTAAACATTTTGATTATAAAACAGAGTAATTAATATTAAATATCAAAGAGTTAGAGAATTATATTCATTTCTCGAGGAAAGCTATAAAATAGGCTCTCTTCCCTGTGTTCTTAAATTCCCCAGATTTACCATCCTATTGATCTGATGGATAAGACGCTCGACTTGCAATCTTCGGTTTTTAGTGTGTGTGTGTGCATGAAATTTGATAGTACATTTCTCTCTTGTGTTTCTTCAACAGCCAATCCAATGGAATTATTTGGGAACATCCTACTACATATCATTAAATCAGTTTCAGTAAAATATTTGACTTCAAAAACATTTTGCTTTGAGACCTTGCCCTCAGCAGAAGTATGGGTGGTCCCCTAGTTTATTTGTTGCTTTGAAGTTAAACACAAAGCTACACAATGGGTAATCTGTGCTCTGCTACCACTGGTATCTAAACCAGGTTTCTAGCGTTTGTAAGTTCGCAGACATGCCACTGTGCCACTTGGGGGTGGGGGCGTGAAGCCGAGTGATATCCTAGTTTTGCGCGAAGTTTAAAACAAATCAAACCAATATCTTTAAATAACATTTAAGTATTCTTGAACTTATTTCCGTTATTAATTTAAGACACTAATCTTCGTCACTAGTGTACAAAAAAAAAGGGTTATTATTATTTTCAACATTAGTCTTTGTAATTAATAACCGTAGTACCGTTAGTCAACACCACCCATTGCCAACTCTTGGGCTACTCTTTCGCCAACAAAAAGTAGGATATTACGTCACATTATAATGCCCTCAAATTTTCTTCTTCCAGTGTGATTTTTAAAGATTTTTATGGTCCCATTTGAGGATGGGTGATGATATCCTCCTAATATGATTAGGTTTTAGAATAACCTTCAATATTTTTTCAGAGAATGCATGTAAAAGATGCAGTGGCAATGCTGCAGGATGGTACTGATGGCTGGACACCTACCAAAATGTCTATTTGCAATGATAGATAAAAATCCTGCTATCAAGCTTATAGAGTCTACTGATTCAAATACTGTAGCAGTCTTCATTAGTGACTGATCCTTCCTGAGGAATCAAGGTTCCTCTAACTTGAATGCAGGAGCGACCAGCACGAGCCTCGTGGCAAACATTCTCGCCGGGGCCTCTTTCTCTCTCTTTTTTTAACGTTTTTCAGAATTTATTAAAAAGAAGATCCCAAATTGGGACAGCAATGAGCTCATAAACAAGGTAAAATCATAGCAGCAGCCGTTTTCAGCTCACAGTATAAGCGTAAATGCGTTAATAAAGTAACAACAAATATATTGTTACGTCTCCGTTTATTAATTGATTTTCCGTATCTTCGTTCCGACGAAATGTTAACGACACAAGTCTTTACTTAATAAAACTGGTTTATTCTTTCCGAATATAACTTTACCGATACACTCAACTTCAACAATCGCGCTAAACAAACGCTATAACAACGAACGTCAATAATACTTCTGACTGCAGTTCAATTACTCACTATCTACACACACGTTACCTTACCTTCCCGCGTCACGTTTTCCCCTTCTTATATATACTAGCCTACCCTATCTAGTAAATACTAGAGCATTCGCCAAAGTACAGGATAGTTCTAGAAACGTGGCGTCACTGTAGTCATGTGACTCGCTGACGCAACACTGCCCCCTCCTTAATATTGTTCGTCCCGAACAATAACCACATATAATAAACCAATAACAATTAACAATAACTTAATTAACTGTACAGAATTACAAACACAAAATTACAATTCGACAAAGTCTCTTAATTTTACGGGACGTGTCTTCTTCCGTACTGGTCTCATTGGCTTCTGCTTCACCTGAGGTTCATCTACTTCATCAGGAAATGTCCTATCATCGGAAACAGTCACATCAATGGTATTAACTTCACCAAGTGCTTAACCGTTTCCCTTCTCAAACCTGAGTAGA
>NW_013670832.1:53921-64597 GCF_000517525.1 Limulus polyphemus | reverse complement strand
AGTCATGATCCTTCTAGAAACTCATGACGTGTTACCAGCGTCACGTGACTTCCGCTGTCGTAACAGTATGTTAAGTCTCACAATAACAAAATATTACTGGTAAATATATACTGAGATTGAATAAGTCAAGCATGACCTATAAAACACAGAGACTTAACACAGTTATTTCACTTTAAAGTAAGAAAAATACTTTGTTAATAAAACGATATCAAATAGAAATGATTATATTCTTGGGAAAAATTTGACCAGTTTGTCTATATTCTTAAAAGTAACTGGCTAACTAAGACAGTACTATATGATTACCAGGACAATTATTGATCGATTGAAGACAACAGTAATTTCATCTAAACACTGTTTTTGTTTTTATCTATATTAGAAGTCATGTCCTATGTAAAATGAATAGTTTATTATTCAATAATAGAAAACATTTTCTTTTGTGTCTAACTCTTCATATGTTCAGCACGACAGATGTCATGAAAAAATAATTACCAACTTGTCTACTGTATTATTGGTCACTTCAGAGACAGGTACTTTCCGCACAAGCTCTAACCTTGAGTGACAGCCCAACAGCAAGGTTAAACATAATCCATTGTTTGATACATCATATTTGGGGAGAATATCTAATAAGCACAGAGAACTAATACAGAAATAAGAAACAAATTTCTGAATATACCCGAATAAAAATATTTTTGTTTTCTTTGATTTTGTTTGTTATTAAGCACAAAGCTTCTCAAAATACTATCTTTTCTCTGCCGGTTATCGAAACCCGGTTTCCAGTGGTATAAGTCCGCAGATATACCATTGTGCCATTAGGGGGGGGGGGGCATTTATTTTATATTTTATAAAAATACTTACAGGGATGATTTTTGCATACTATACACGCGTTTATTTAATATACGTTTTGATTTGCTATGTTTGAGTAAACATTGATGCTTAATTACGAAATTGAAAAAGTCTTATGATTCTGTTGAATTTTTAATTAGTGCTATTTTTCTGTAAAAAAATGTATTACTTTATTTCTTTCTATTTTTTGAAAAAGCTAAGGGTGGGCAGCCTTGATATATAATACTTCTTGCTGAAACTAGATTACACCAACTAATTAATAGGAAACACATAAAATAAAAGTTTTAAGAAATAATAATAAAAGCATTAAATAAGTACCAAAAAGTGACTCGATCAGTCTTCTCGGCCATAGCTCAGATACCTGTTAATCGTTTCTTAACAATGATATACAACAGTTACATTTCAATCACTCTGCTCGAGTTCAATATTTCTTATTGTAACACCTTACAAGAAAAAGCTGTTTAATAGTGCTTAGAGGTATCATCTCTAACCTTACTTTTGACTTTCTAGTTCTTATCTAACCCTGTGGGCAGTCTGTCAATCTACACAGGACAAGTCCTCATTATGTGATAAAGTAATGGCCATGAATTGAGAGAAGATCAACTGCAGTCATGATGACATAGGAAAAACTTGTTCCCCTTTCATGCAGCTAAAAATGTATCAGTACTTTTGTAAAACTAATTATGTGAGTTATTCACAAGAAAGGCAATATTTTGTTATAATTTCTTAAACATATAAATATTAGCACTTTTGTTTCTTTTTGATCAAAATTAACTTATGTGAAAAATAACTTAATGATAAAGTTAATTCAATTATGGAGGTATAATATATTAAAAACTAAATTGTATATTTAGGGTAAATACGATGTGCTCCAAGAATGGGAGTTGTTCATCTACTTTCCCAAAGTTTTCCTTATGCTATCCTAGATTTATTTAGCCACTTATATTTTATGATAAAGTATAATCCACTTGAGACTCAATCAATTCTTTTAGGCATAGAAGTCAAATAATGGCTGGGAATTCTGCAGTTATGTGTATATTTTGGATGAGATCTACTCATTCCTTTACAAGTTACAGGGATTAGCAGTTATAACTGGTACAATGTCTGCTTCTCTTTTTGGGCCTTGCTCATCCTGCATTTCTGATCCTTAGCGTTGCAGTTTAAAGCTGCATGGACCAATGAAAGGTTTACTAGCAGATTAACAACCTTTTGACCATGCCATGAATGTCTAGTCAATCTGACATGCGAGTCCCCTATTATTTCGTAAACCACAGGCGTGGAAGACCTTCACAGTTTACTTTTACTTTGTTCAGTGATAAGGCAGTTGGTGCAGGCTGCCTTGTTCTCCAAGTAGGTGGTTTGGATAATTAGTCTCTTATTTTTGTTAATTTATACTTTTAAATTAAATTTTTCTGGAAAGCATATTTATATTTTACTGGCAGATTTAATTAGCAATTATATTTTTTTATGCTTTTCAGAACTACGTTTGCATACACTTTTTCTTTCTGTCTTGCAAATAACTTAAATTTAATAATTTTTAAAAAGAACTTCTTCAAGCTTGTTTTATATTTTCACTGATCAAAATATCTATATTGTGTGTGTTCTTCAGAACCACAATAAATATTTTTGACCTTTTCAAAACTTTTCTTATAGTCAACATTCTAGGAATGATTTATATTCATTATATTTTCTAGCTCAACAAGAAAACCTTCTACATCAACAGAACAGTAAATATTCAACAGCATCCTTCAGTTGATTTAAAAATGTAGTTATTGCTTTCTTCATTAAATCGCTCATTTTACATAGGCCTGATCAAATAACCCTAGACAACGTTTACCATTCAAGCTTACCAAGAAACATCTTCCCAGCCTGGTATACTCTGCTTAGCTAAAATAATATAAACCTAATCAATTAGAATAGATGCTCTCAGAATGAAGACTATGCAAATTTAGCCAATTATATTGCTTCAAACATATTGTTGGTGTGAACGTGAGTTATAATCTCTATGAAAAAAAAAACCTATACACTAGATAGGTGAAGTGAAAAAAAAGTGTCATTGACCACTATTCAGTTATTCATATTATATAGCCCCACAATAGCAGGTATAATACATAAACTTAGTATTCCGAAAATTGTTTAATCTCGAAGTTTAAGTTCAAGAAGGAAAGGTACAATTAAATTTACACTTTGATCAACATGTATTATTGGGTTATACTAGTTTCGGAGAATTCTACTCCTCATCAGTAACCCTGAACACAAGTTAAGCAGTGTATATGTTTCTTTTCATAGTGACTATATATAAAACACGTTCACACCAACAATATTTTTGATATTTTTCACTATGATATAGGTCGAGCTTATCTCTCTTTGGTTAACTTGTGTTCAGGGTTACTGTTGAGGAGTGGAATTCTCCGAAATTGCTATAACCCAATAACTCACGTTGATCAAAGTGTAGATTGAACTGGATCTTCCTTGAACTTAGACTTCGAGATTAAACTATTTTCAGAATACTAAGTTTGTTTATTAATTATATTGTTTGTAATGTGACTTTGATAAATGCATAAAACTATTTAGTGAGAACTGGAGACATTAGATTCAATTACAGTGGGACATGCAACAGATATAACAGACTTCAAAACAAGCATTATTATTATTAGATCCTAGTTGTCAGAATCTTCTATAAAGAAGACATTGGAATTGACTGTGAAACCAAAAGCTGTTGTATATGGTTATCATCCCAGAAAACATTAACCAATAGCGAATGTTTGGACGCAAAGGGTTTTTAGGGAAAAAGGGTAGTTATTGTTTAGCGAGGTTTTGTGCAGTCAACTATCATCCCACAGTGCAGCAATTGATAGAATCAGTGAGTGTTTATTCAGGCCCATTCTTGCTATGAATAACATGCACAGAGAACTATTGGAAATGTAGTGTAGTTGTTTTTCAGCCATCAAAAACCATTTCCTTTTTGCTGCAAAATTACAGAAATGATTTCACTGGCGCAAAAAGTACTGAGAACAGATAATAAATTATTAGGAGCACGTTATGTTGGACAATGAATTCTGTTACACATTGCTTTATACAGAAAGTAGGGTACAGATGTGGCAATATTCCCATGAAGCTACGAACTCTTTCTGTCTCGTTTCAAGCGTGTAGGTTGCTGAAGATGGGGTAATGGTATTGGGGTCATTTTCTTGTCATATCCTAGGCCCCCAGTATCCCTTTTAAAGATTCTTTTACATTGTGATTAATGAGCATTTTTGTTTGTTAGCCTCATCCAATTTTGCTGCATTTTAATTCAATGGAGGTAGGCTTTTTTTTCGGGATGATAATGCCACTATCCATTGTGCCCACGCCATCTGCAATTGGTTTGAAGAGCATGAAGCAGATATTCACCATACTTCCTGGCCATCACAATCCCCGAGATTTCAACTGAAATGAACGCATAAAATTTGAACAGGTGGGAGGTGCTACTACATGAAGAATGGGGAAGATCAAACCTACTGTGTATCAAAAACTCATATAATCTATGCCAGACTGTTATCAATACGTATAGAAGGCCAATGTGTCGATGTATTACTGAGTTGGGGTTTATATTACTTTTACTAGGCAATGTAACTTTTGTATTAGTACCTCACCAGTAGACACTAGTTAGAATGAAAAAAATACATTCAATTACAAGCTTATTTGTATGGTAGGTTTCTAGCATTACTAGTACTCTTACAGTTAATAGATAATTAGACCAGCAGATAATTTTCCTTCCAAATTTTGGTTTCTTTACTTGGCGCAGAAATACGTTTCGACATAGATTTATGAAATATAACTCTAAAAGAATATTTATAAAGCATTACTAGGCAGGGTTGTCTGCAACTGCATCGTTAAATGTATTTGGTGATCAGAGCTTTCTGAATGTGAGATTACCTATCACATATATCACATGTTAGTGGACAAAAATTCAAAGATTTTGAGTTGTTAACGTATTCAAGAGTGATTTTGTGTTTGTTTCAGAGACATATTTGTGAGATTGTGGAAGATGAAGCCAGCATTTAGACTGCCTTAAATTAATCCTTTTATTTTACTACGTTTAATGTGTTTTATAAGAGTCTCATTTGTTTTAATCTTCACTTACTTTCAGTATCATTATTACATTACTAATTCAGCCATGCACCAATTACTTTTTTTCTAGTTTTATTTAATTTATTTTCATTAAGTACAAGTTTAAACATTTTCTGTTTCCATTGTGTGTTGTTTTGGATAATAAGGTATTATTATTTGTAAAATTCACTCTTCCGTGACTTCTTCTGGCCATACAAACATCCTTCATCTTCTCTTTCTTTCCATCAAGTTCCAAATATCTTAATTATCCCATGGATTGTGACTGCCTATGTGTCTCTAATTCTTTAATTGAAATAATAAATTCTCGGTGTTATCTAGTTTTTTCGAATAGTCTCTCTCGCTGTTTCTGTGGGCCAGTGCACCTAAGTTACAATAAGTCAATGTCACAAGTAGGTCAAAGTTAACCTTCTATCTTATGATGAAAAAGGTTAATCTGATAATGAGGTATTGAAGATATGCAAAACTTGGAACAACCTTACAATCTCAAGATGAATGGTATTGATGAGTTATGTTGATTTAAATTGCACTTCAGTTTACTATTCACCAGATATCCCCAGATGTGCTCGATGAACTTTTACAAAATTGTTAGTTGTGACATAACATTTTGTAGTCATGTCTTGTCATACGTAATGAATTTTCAGGTTGAACATGTTATTTAATACAAATAGAGGTTTAATCTACATATTCCTCCGCAAAACCAGCAAAGTAATGTTTTTAGATATCAAAAGACTGCTTATTCTTACGGATAACATCTTTAAAATGAAAAATAATCTTCATAGTCACAACCTATTTAAATACACATACAACTTAATATCTGGAATATACTCTTTTTAGGATTGAAACCAGCTTCTTTTTGATGTATTGCAGTTGCTGTCATATATATAAGGTAATATGTTTATTATTAGTTTCGTAGATATACTAAATTTTAAAACTTTAGTGTGGACATACTTTTCATAATTGTACTGATATTACTATCATTTCATTTCAACTTTTTTTTATTACAAGTTATTTCTCCATATATCCCGCAAGTATAACTCATAATAATTTTCACCGAGTTAAATCTAAATGGTGTAGGAAACAAATAAACAAATTAAATACTATCAAAATAAGTACATAATCTTGAAGAAGTTAGACTGTGATAAGCACCATCTTAAAACTGCCTTGCTGTTAATATACTGCGTTATTCAATAAAGGTAAACTGAATTTTTGTTCACATTCGATTGTAGTCCTACAGTGGCACAGCGGTATGTCTGAGGACTTATACTGTAACAAACCGGGTTTCGATACCTGTGGTGGGCAGATCATAGATAGCCCTTTGTGTACCTGTGTGCTTAACAACAAACAACAACATTCAATTGTAAACTTTAGATTTGGATGTACAGATATTTCAGGAATACGTTAACATGACTTTGTGAGTGATGCATAATTTTATTTTTCAATGTCATTAAGTACAAGGGATACTCCCATTTTGACAATTCTAAATCTTCGATCTGAACAAACGTAAAAATCTGAGCGTGTAAATATTTGGCATCGGAAAGGGCTATTGCACATTCTTCCAAAAAGCCTTCAATTTTCGGTGACATCACACTATTTATGTAATATCAAATAATGTCACAATTTAATCCTGATACATGCATCCCATCGAGACTTTATATCGGTTGTGGTTATCATGTGACTTGTTAATTTGCCTATCTAAATTTATTTTAATATAATATACTCAGCCCTCTGTATACATAATCTAATTCAATATCAAGTTTCGAAAAAATTAGAAAACCCAAAACTGTGACAACAAAGTAGTTAATTATGTATTCTTGAAGTTTACTCTAGGATTTTCGTGCAAAGCTGCACTTAATTTTGACAGAGGGAATGTAGCTACTTTACAGCACCCACCGCCAACTCTTATGCTACTTGTCAACATAGTAGGATGAGTTTTGACTATCACTCTTATGGCGCTCCAGAGTACCACATTTGTGTTTAACGCGACTCGAATTCTATAACTCTCTGTTTCAACCACTAGGATACAATCGGCTCGTACTCATGATAAATTCTACTAAAAAACCTGAAAACGTATGATTATACGTGCCAGTAGTTGAAAGTATTGTTCTTCAAGTACAGGACAGCTCCCCCCCCCCCCCGATGGTTCAGTGTATATAATGTCTGAGTGTATATAATTCTCAATATTGGGCCTCCCCCAGTACCCGCGCTGGGCAAAGCTCAGAAAGCACAATGTGTAGCACTGTACTTAACAACAAACAAAACTTACCCGTGTCAATTTATATGTGAATTTTGGGTGAAACACACATTATGCCAACTGGTATAATTTCATCACAAACACATTCCGATATTATTTTGTTTTTCTTTTAGTGTAACAGCTACCTTTGTGCCATTAGTTGTATAATAAGGATGTCTTTCCACCTCCGACTTGCAGGCTATGATACCCTCCTATTCTCTACGCCCCCCAGTGGCACAGCGGTATGACTTACAACGCTAGAATCCGGGTTTCGATACCCGTGGTGGGTAGAGCACAGATAGCCCATTGTGTAGCTTTGTGCTTAATTACAAACAAACAAACCTATTCTCTACAGTGTATTTCAAAGTACTGGTGAGATTTTGTTACAATTATAAACTCAGTACCTGTTGATCTGTTAATTCCATCGAGAAATGACATTTAAAATTTCTGAAGGACATTTGCTACTTAAACATTGTAGGTGTCAATATTTTGTGTTTAAGACCATAGCCAATTGATAGAAATATATATTAAAGTTTTTTGTTAAGCACAAAGCTTTACAACGAGATACTGTACTCTGACCATCGTTGGTATCGAAACCACATTTTTTAGCGTATAAGCCCTCAGACACAGCGCTGAGCCACCAAAGTAATTGTAAGTTGTTTCTTATAATAAGTGTTTAATAATTTTGTATATTTCTGTAAAATAGATACATCTATTATTATTTTTGTAGTTATGTTTTAAACGCTTGGCCACTAGGTAAAAACCGTAATCTGGTCTGCTTGTTTTAAAGCAGATCTACATAATAGTCTGTTAGCGCTCCGTCTACCATGAGGAATAGAACCTCGAATTTTAACGTTCTAAGACCGTTGATCCAATGGGGGACATAGGTTTAACATATAATATATAATTCAAGAACAATAACTGACCTGTTGGTCCATCTAGGCTGACACATCTACTAAAATAAACTTTAAAGTAAAAATAAAACGTTCATTGCTAGCCTTTATCTTTCAACTATTTATCAAGCCTTCCTTAAAACTTCCTATAATTTACTGCACCCATAACGTCTGAAGACTCCCCATTCCAAAGGCTAACTATAGAGTTGGAAAAGTAAAACTGTCTTAGTTAAAGATAACTCATATCCTGCCAAAATTTATATTCGTGTCTTCTAGTCTTACTGTTCTCACGATTGTGTTTTAACGCTATCAATTCGCTTAACAATCTTAAACAACTTCAGGTATCTTAACCGTTCTCGTATGAAAATCTTCTCATCCCAGGTATCATCTTATTAGCCCTCCTCTGATCACTTTCCAACAATTCACTGTCCTTCTTAAGGTAAGAAATCCGAGATATAACATGATACACCAAACTTGGCTTAACATGTGACCTATAAAATTAAATTATAACCACTTTACATTTGTACTCAACATTTCTGTAGATATAATCTAAAATCTTATTTGCCCTACAACTTGAAACAGCACTATGTTTGGATAACTTAAGAGACTGATAAACCAGAACACCAATGTCTTTTTCTTTCGTAACACTGATAAGGTTATTCTAATCCAAATTATTCTTATAATTCAAATTATAAACAAAAGCTATCGGTCATTTATTCGCCCAATGCTCTAAATATTCCAAATCCTTTTCTAAAGCAGTAGCATTCTTCTCACAGCTAGTAACACCCCAAACCTTAATATCATCAACAAACTTATGTAATTTATTGATCATTTCTTTATGTATTCTATTCATGTTAATCCAAAAGAAAAAAAGTCCTAAGGTTGATTCATTAGGTATCCCACTTGTGACATTAATTTAATTTGATTGAATTATATTTTTAACAACCCTCTGCTTTCTTCCATCCACCTATCCAATTGTTTTTATAAATGATCCAACCTATCCGCTACACCTAACGAGATCGTTTTTTAACAAGCCTTTTATGTGACGCTTTGTCAAGTGCTTTCTGATAATCCAAATATATAAAATACACACCCATAACATACCATTTTGTTTGACTTCTAGCAACTGTTCACGATGGAGAATTTTGTTTAAATCTTCATTAGTAAATATTGGAGAAAAATTAGAATTTAATAACCCAGCCATCCTATGAGCCTACTTATAACATCTTTCAAACGCTCTGCTTCCATCCTAACATTTTATTTACTATCAATGCATTTAATGAAATCTTTACAATTAATTTTTACACTTTCAGCCAACCTGTTTTCATATAACCTTTTCGATTTCTTAATTTCCTGTTTGAACAACTCTTTTGACATCCTATAATCCTCTAAATCTTCCATATCAGCAGTTAGTTTAAACTTCTTAAGCTTATAGTACTTTTAGTTAATCTTATCCTTTATACTCTTTGTGAATTAACTTGGTTTTTAAGTTGCAGCCTACTCCTTTTTATAAGGAACATGTCCATCTCGAATATTTAAAAATCTATTTTTAGATGTTTTCCACATTTGATCAGTATCTCCAATTAATTCAGTTGTTCAATTCATATCTGATAATATTTGTTGCATCCCTTGAAAGTTTGCATGCTAGAAATTTATGATCAAAAGCTAATTATCCCTTATCCGCATATGCAGCAAAACATCAAACCTAACTGAGCAATGATCACTTGTACACAGATGTTCCCCAATCTCAACCCTATCAACCATTTCATTTCCATATTATTTCCAACTGGTGAAGAAAAGAAGAAAACTATGCTCAAGGAGTTCTAAAAACAGTTTCCCTCATGGTTTGACTCCCACATTTTCCAATCTACACTACTGTATATGGCTGAAATTAAAATCTCACATGATTATGACGTCATTAACAGTCGAACTCTTTATCTCACTGCAGAGTTTCTTATTAATTTCATCAATTGCATCTGGCGGTTTGTAATAAATTCCGACTAAAAGCCTTCTCTCCATATAACCGCTAACAGAAACCCAATATATTCAACCACTTTAGTATTAGCTTTTATATCTTCAGCTTGAACAGAATTTAACTTACTTTTTACACATAAAGTTACTATTCCCCCTGGTTTTAGTATTATTTCTCTATCAACTGAGCTATAACCTTGTATTTCAAAGAACGTCCTGTTAACATTGTCTATATTTAACCAAATGTCAGTTATTCCCATTTTTTCAACATTCTCCGTCACGACTAGAGTTCTAAAGTCTTCTGTTTTATTTCCTATACTTCAAGTATTACAACAATAACAATTCATCTTACCCTTAAAACTACTTCTATACTTTGATCCTACACTATGCTTTTCTCTACACCTTATATTTTTTCTTCATTTCGTTTTTTACGGCCTTTACCGTTGTCTAGGGCCCGGAATGGCTAGGTGGCTAGGGTGCTCGACTCCCAATCTGAGGGTCACGGGTTCAATCCCCGTCACACCAAATATGCTCGCTCTTTCAGCCGTAGGGGCATTATAATGTGATGGTCAATCCTACTATTCGTTGGTAAAAGAGTAGCCCAAGTGTTGGCGGTGGGTGGTGAT
>NW_013670832.1:47676-53911 GCF_000517525.1 Limulus polyphemus | reverse complement strand
AGATAGCCCTCGTGTAGATTTGCGCGAAATTCAAAACAAACAAACAAACCGTTGTCTAGTCCAAGTTTACAGCTGCCCTTATAGTTGAGTTAATAGCGCTTGCAAACAAGTCAGCCCTTACATTATTTAAATATAAACCATCCATTCCAAAAATCTTCTTTTTCCTTCTGAACTGATCCCTCAAGTCCAACCAACCAACCAGCTGGTCCACATATATTAATCCTAACCTAGCGTTCAGCCTTAGTGACCTACTTATAACTTCATCCTCGCAACTAAATGTCCATAGTATTTCTGACAGAACTACATTTTTGTTTGACATTAACGTTAATTTAATATAGTCTCGTTGAATACACAATATTATTGACAGCTTGATAAAAACCCAGTTGAAAAGAAAGCATTTGTTACCAGGATGACTGAAAATGAAAATAATGTTTGTAAACAATACAAAGCTAACAGTCGTCTGTCAATCCCAAAATAATTTAAGCTAAAGATACCAAACTTACTACTGTTAAAAAATAATAATAAAAAGGAGAAAGCAGTTGTGGAAAGCCAGGTAAAACCCTTGCAGGCAGAATGGACTAGTTGCTTGAACGGAAAACAATCTTAACAGTTAAATCACCTAAATCTGTGAAATTTCTATAATGGGTTAATTTAGTCACCATCCTCTTCTAAAATGTAATTAACATATACTCAACAACGTTTAATTAGTTACAATTAGCTGTAAGGCAAGAGGCTTCACAAGATCAAATTAATTTTTCTGTTCCACAGAGAAAACCGAGAGGCCCAGTTTGGAACTTATATCGCTAAAAAATGCTTGGAATAGGGATATATATATGTATATTTTTCTATCTGCATCTGAAATATGTAACAACATTTGAACGAAAGAGTACCGAATAATTAACAGCCAATAGTGTACGTTCTTTCTAAAAACTCTCACAAACTTTGTTAAGGATGTAGAATGCGTCACCGAGTTATCCCTTCTGAATGCGTATTATTGTGATGATGTTATCAAGATATGTTAATATTTTAGTGGTAAGCCGCAGTGTAAAGTCAAAACAATATAATAACAAGCTGTAAGAATCCATTGCATCTTGTACATGCTCTCTTTTCTGGATTTCTTTGATTTCTTCTCCCTGCTAATATAATCTCTTGAAATCTAAGGTTAATAACTAAGTGTGTTCTTGGTAGAGGATAAGTGTTCTGTTTGAAAATATAATTTACCTTCTTATAAGTTATTCAGTAAAACACTGAATTATCTTTCCTTTAAAGTTGCACAATAACTGATTATTCAAGAGCAACCCATTTCTATCACTTCCTGCTGTTTCTATATTCTGGAAAAGCTCTCGATTAGTAGCAATGATCAATTGGTGCTCAAAAGTATACTTAATAGCAAGGTTATCCAACTAATGAAACAATTAATTTTAATCTTATAAGTAACATATTTTGAACATTATGTTTAATTAACTATGCTCAGTACAAGATACGCATTTTTAGTTCTGATATATGTAGGTAGTTTTCTCTGTTCAGAGGTTAATATTAATTGAAGAGAAGAATGTGAACATGTGTCACCACACTTAAGAAAAACTTTACCTCAATATGACTCGAAAATTTGTTAAAAGGTTTAGATGCAGATGTTAGACACAATGCAATAGGATCTGTACTGTAACTGCTACAGTGAAGAAAATTAAATTGTGTACTTTAGCACGTCTATGAGTTCACCAGAAATAAAATCTTACACATCTTATAAAAAAAAATGTTCATCTTTATCTGGTTGATAGTCATTTCAACCAATACCTCAACAACCACCGTCATGCTTATCATGCAACATTGCGATGGATTAGAAATGTTTACAATTTTGAAGGCAGAATGGCAATATGGTCTACAGATATTTAGGAATGTTTTTAATTATTTTCATTTTTAAGCTTAGTTCATAGTCTAGGAATGAAGCCAGGAAAATGTTGAGACATTATTAAGGAAGCCATGCAAGGGAAGAGGACTGTATGTATTCGTTATTGTCAAGTCATATAAAAGCCAACGAGGTAGCGACAGAAAGACAAGCTAAGGTATAGAAATATATTAACTGGATAGTGATTAATTTAAGTAGTCACGGTAGGATTCACATAGCAAAATAGTGGAAAATACAGAGTACAATAACCGTTGGTAATACCAAGACTGTTCCACTATAAAACATGTCGTCACCTCAATAATTTTTCATTAGCTAGACCCAGAAATATCCAGAAAAATGTGAGAAGAGTGTATGAAAGATTCATCTGAGTCAGTTGTGTTAATCTGTGTGTGAATGGTACTGACAATATGTCTTAATATTTTGCTGTGAATGAAAAGGGTCATACAAGAAGCAGCCAAGTCATACAGTATAGTTTAAGGCTATAGAGTAAGAAAATGTAAAATAGCCATCTTACTATTAGTAGATTATTTTATAAGTTAGCTTAATGAACATGTTGTGTCAAACCAAGAAGTTGAAACACTGAAACGGAAGCTAAGCAACGAGTTTTTAATATTTTGCTATCCAGTTGTTGGGTGTGATTAAGAACACCCACGAGTTGTTTTTCAGTGAGAAGGTAAAGTCAGTCAATTAAAAGATAAAAAAGATGGAGTATTTCTCAGTGCTGATGATTCTGATTCAGGAATGATGACCCATCAACGAACACATAAAAAATATTGTGGTGCAGAAGCAAGGTCTGTTGATATACTTGTAAATTATTTCTTATGAGAATAAGCCACATGTACAATTTGTTTTAACTTTTTTGTTACAAGTTACGCCAAAAAAATATTTTTATTTCATATAAACATTGGTTAAACTATAAATTTTCTTGGAAGAAAAGTCTCCATCATCTTTGAGAGAATATATTAGATAATCAGAGAAAGATTCAGTATAAACTATGTATGCATCTATGTTAGGTGGTTTTACCAGAATGAATGCAACTTTAAGGTTGAATCTTAATGATTGAAAATATAATATAGTACTTATGAGTAATATAAATATTTATAAGTTATCTGTAAACCCGATAATAATCTAGCTGAAAACCTAGCACATAACAATATCTCCAAAATCAATTCGACATCAGGAAGGTCTACTTACATTGGGAAACAGGATCAATGTGGTTTTTGAGCCTTTTTTTTAACTCACCATATAGTAACTTAAATTTATTTAGGTATGTGAATAACATGTTGGCATTCGCCTAATTTATTATTAAATATTATACAGCGGACCAACTGTATAATGATTAAATTATTTTTTTTTCTTTTCACCAAAGACAATATTTTTGATTTTGCCTTCTGCGGAAAGAAAAGAAATATGTAGTAGAATTAATGTGGTTTACAAAAAATAATATGCCAGCCTAAAACTTGTTCACTATGACCAACTCTGGAAATAACTAATTAATAATACTAAAAGTTAACAGCTGGGAAAATCGTTTAATAGATTCGACAGTTTAGAAGAAGTGCAGTGTTATGTTTTTTTATGTGATGCTGCGTTTAATTGTATTGTTTTTTAATCTAGAAAATACAGGGTGTGCACAAATGGTTGTGCACATTTCAAAATGTAACACTATTCAAACATGGAAAGTATAATCATTCCGTAAAACACATGTTAAATCTACTTAGTTTGAGGTTTCATATTATTCACACACAAGACATGTTGATATTAGCAAGCTTCTTTGGCCTTTGTCAAAAAAACATTGAGGATCCAGGATCAAGAGGAGAGGCACTGCATAACTTAGTTTGTCCATGCATTCCACTATCATCTAGAATCTCCTGAGGAATTGGTCTAGATTTTCTTTTGTTGTTCCCATGTCTGCTTTCTTGATTGTCTCTCAGCATTTCCTGCTGATGTTTTTAAAGTCAACCACGTGACATTATCATTTTGGCTAATTAGCTCCCGCTAGTATAACAACAGCAATGGCTGTGATGATGGCTTGTTCTATACATGCAACAACAAAGCACAATTTTATATTTATCTGGATGGTGTGTCATTTGAGTGGGCATGTATACCGCTTCATCTCGTAACTCAAAGACTTGGTAGTTGAAAATCTACCTGGTAGCTACTCCTCATTAGAGGATATGTCACCTGATGCTGCCTAACCAATATTCACCATCAGTTCCTGCAGTTCCTATTTCATCTGGTAGCAAGGGACTCATAGCCTCAAACATAGAAAGACATCTCACGTGATTTCAGTACACTCTGTATTACCTGTGACAGTATGCTATCTCATAACTTTGAGTGTTTTTCCATGCTAGAATTTCTAAATTAATTGACATAACCAATCACTAAAGATGACCCAGGTCATGGGCTGGCAATATTGGTTGGATGCTGGAGACCGAATAACTGATGCTCTTGATAGAATGCAATGCTGCACATCATATCCAAAACTGGTAATCGTGTAATTCCTTGTAAGTACTTGGCTAAGCACGTTTCTTCGTCTTGATTTTAAGTCATTCTTTTCTGGAACAGAGACATAGCTTCTTTGCTGCTTGAAAACGCAAAAGTAACAAAGACAACAAAAACTAGAAGGATAAGTTCAAATTGTCTATCTTTACAAAACTTTTCAAGCTATTCAGTTAATCACAGTGAATAACAAAATTGACTTATGTTAAAGGAAATGTTCACAACATGCTATAGGAGATCGTAGGTGGTCCGAACAGCACTGGTTTTAGACATTTCAAAATGTATACTAGTACACTTTACCTTTGTCGGTTAGTTATCTTCATTTTGCTTACAAAACTTGAGATGGATCTCGTCTTGCTCTTAGTGGAAATCTTAGATCGTTACAATTTAATTTGGTTGCAAAAACTCTAGCATTGGCTGGTCTTATATTAGTTAATAACTTATAATCTATTTATTTATTTATTTACAGTCAAATTACATTTGAGTGTAGCATTAAAAAACTTGTACTTTGAGCTGATATTTCAAGGGAACATTAAATTTTATGAATCATTTAAGACGCTATTTTAAAGGTCAAACATTGTGTGAAAAGCTTAGATATGCTAGATGTTTATTAGACTAATGACTATAATGTCACCATACAACAAAGTAATACTAGGTTGGTATTTTTCAAGTAATCAGTACTTATATTGTTGACCCCCAGTGGCACAGCGGTATGTTTGCGGACTTACAACGCTAGAAACCCTTGGCGGGCAGAGCACAGATAACCCATTGTGTAGCTTTGTGCTTAACTTCAAAACCTAACTTATATTGTTTTATAATTATCGCCACTTTGGAAAAAAATTACAAATTAAATTTGTTAAGTCTGTTTGAAATGTTTCCTCAACCATGAGAATTCAACAACGAATAACCAATGTTAGTTTGGTGATTTATGTGGATATTATTTGTTTATTGCACTGGTTATTTATTTGCATATATTGGGAACCGTGGTATCTGTCCGTACGTTCGCCTGTCTCCCGTTTGAAAAGCTGCGCACACAGGCAAATTTCAACATTCACTTTTGAAATGACGGTAGAACGGGCATGAATAATGTTGATGCCAAATTATATTTCGCAAACAGGATATTCTACACTAAATTGTTAGGAATTAATTACACTATAATTCACATTTCAAAGTGGGACGTAACTTCAAGAATAAAAAAGTAAATTTACAGTATGTTATTTTTGAGTGGCTCCTAGCATGACTGAAATGCTCAACAATTACTTTTTGCGGTGGGTGTTATAAGTAGCTCAGAGCGTTGGCTCTGGGTGAAACCAAGAGGGCAACACAATTAACCCTTTAAAGTCCATCAAATAATGTAAATTGATAGATTAACATAAACGTTTACTGTCACTGGGGACAGGTAACTTTGCTTGTGAAATATATAAAGATGAAGTTTTTACGTATATTAATTTTATACTTTTTATTTATTTTAATATTACTTTAAATCGTATTGGTTTAAGTAAGAATATTTTACAGAAACATTTTTTTACAAACTAAATTATCAAACTTTTAAAAATTTGAAACTCGCACGGTGGAAGTATAAATGTTTGATACATTTTTTTTCTGAATGCTCAATAAAATTCCTTGAATTACTTTTTTCTGTAAAGTTATTGTATACAAAACTGAACTTAAAAGGTTTAAAACCCTATTAAGAAAACTTGCTTATTAAAATGATTTTGACAACGTAAAATTTTTATCTTGCTACTATAAATATAAGAAGTAGAAGTTTAACGGTAGTACAGAGATTTGCGAATATATATATATATATATATATATAAATAATATCATGAA
>NW_013670832.1:20091-47491 GCF_000517525.1 Limulus polyphemus | reverse complement strand
AATATATATATATATATATATATAAATAATATCATGAATCCCTATTTTTTGTAAACTTGTTAGTTCTATAGATGTCCGTGTTTATAAAGTTTTGAACGATATTTTAACCAATTTTTATAAGATAATGCGCATGACAAAATTTTACAGTTTCGAAGTAGAATACCTATCTTTAATAACATAAAGGCCTAATATTAACTATGCAATGAGGTTAATCATACTCTCTATATAAAAAAATAATGTGTCTCAGGTCTCGTTCTCTTCGCTGTGCCTCAACGATAATCGTGCGGGTTTATAACGTTAAAAGTCGGGTTCGATTGCTGCGGTGGCAACATCGTAGATAGCTCTGTGCTTGAGAATAAAGGTTCCATACTGCCATTGTACAAATTTGCTCCCCAGTGGCACAGCAGTATTTCTGCGGACTTACAACGCTAGAATCCGGGTTTCGATACCCGTGGTGGGCAGAGCACAGATAGCCCATTGTGTAGCTTTGTGCTTAATTACAAACAAACAAACTTCCCCATCATTGACCACGCTCATTATAATGGGCATTAATGCACACTATTGCTTAACACTGCTGTTTAGATTTCATCGTGGTTATGCGAATGATGGTGAGATCAAACAACTTAAAAAAACCTTACCCTATATATATATACCTTTCATTATCGTGGTAGTCGGCTCCCAAGAGTACGTTCAAGCAGACCAAAAGCACACTAAAGCCTTTTAGAAGTGCAATTTAACAGGCATATGGTAGAATGGAATTTCAATTATTTCGGTCATCTTTCATAAGAAAACAACAAACTTTGAGGTGTTATTGAAAACTTGTGATCTTTTGGCTTGTTGCTTGTTGTCTATATGTTGGTATCAAGGGCTTTTTTTCTCCATAACCATAGCCTTAAGTTTGTGAAAAAGAGTGTTGTTCTGGAGTGTCTTCGGTGTCGTAAGTGCTCTGATGTGTTGGTTTTTCCGCTTCCATAGAGAACGTTGAATCTTATTAAGGAATAGAATATCGCATAACAATCTCGCTATGCGAATATCCTTTTTCAGATGAACCATGTGTTACCTGGGGGTTTGAGGGTTCATGACAAAAACGTGCTCCACTCTTTGGAGCCGTGGGTGCTCTATAAAAATTGCGGTCAAATCTCACTGTTCTATCAGAAAAGAGTCATTCAAGAGTTTTCGGGTGGCACTATCGAAGAGATATCTCCTCTCTGGTCCATCAAATCAAAATTGTGCGAAAGTTCTTAAGTGATCATACCTTACTCAGAAGGTGCCTTAACATATTTTTTCAACCATAAGGGTTGAGTGATGAGGGTTGGGGGGGGGGCGTGACACTCATATTTTGGCTCAAAACTTCTGGTAGCCCTTCTGTTATGCAACAGTTTTATACTTGAGCACCCATATAAATGATGTTGTGAGTAGAATTCTTGGTGAAAAAAAATTATTAGACATTGAGTCGAATACTTGATGAATAGATTAATGATGCAAGGAATAGAATCCACGAGCAATAGATTAATGATGTATTGAGTAAGATCCTTGTTTAAAAGACTAATGATGCAGTCAGTAGAATCTCCGATCAATAGATCAATGATGTGGTGAGTAGAACCATTAAGCGACCAATTAATCAGGTAGTGAGTAGAATCATTAATCAAGAGTTTAATCATGCTGTGAATAGGGTATTTGTAAAAGATAAATGACGCCCTGAGAATAATTGTTTACCAGCATATTAAGTAGAATAGTGATTGAACAAACTAATGATGGGGTGAATAAATTAATGATGCAAAGTACAATACTTGGTCAACAATTTAATTGTTGGTAAGCTGATTAACTATGCAATAATTTTAACCATTTATGAACAGATTAATGATGCATTGAGTAGAGTTGTTGACAAACAGCTTAATGATGCAATGAGTAGATTCATTGATGAATTGATCATGATGTGAGAAAAAATTTTGATAAACAAATTAACGAGGCCTAGTAGAATTCTTGGTGAACAGAATAATGATATTCTTAGGTGATTTGTTGGTAAACAGGTTAATGATGCAGTAAATAGAATTCACGAAGAAGAGATTAATGTCTTTGATAAGCAGATCACTGATGCATTGTGTCAAGTCCTTGATCAATAGATTAATGATATATTGTGTAGCATTCCTGATCAACAGACTGACTATTCATTGAGTAGAATCCTTGTTGAGCAGTTTAATGAGTAGAATTATTGATGAACTGATTTATGATGCAGTGAGAAGTGTTCTTGATCCACAAATTAATGATGCACTAAGTAGAATACTTGGTCAACAAACTGATTGTAGAGTGATGATTAATTATTTAGTAAATAGAAACTTGATGAGCTGATTAATGATTAAGTGAGTATAATTTTTGACGAGTATTTAAATGATACATTAAGCAGGTTCCATGATAAACAGATTAATCATGCAATGAATAGAATCCACGAAGAATATTATTCTTGATTCACAGATCAATGAGGAAGTGAGAAATATCCATGATGAACAGATTCAATTGTGCAATGATTAGAATCATTGACCAACCGTTTAATGATGTACTGTGTAGAATCTTTCCTAAGTATATTAATGATGTAGTGAGTAGCATAATTGATTATCACACTAATAATTTAGTGAGTATAATTTTTGTCCAACATACTAATGATAAAGAGTAAAATCGTTGAAAAGCAGATTAATGGTATACTCAGTAGAATCATTGATGAACAACTCACTAATGCAGTGAGTAGAATGCTTGATCGAAAAATTAGTGTTGGAGTGAGTTGATTAATTATGCAGATTAATGATGAGATGAGTAGAATTGTATACCAAAATATTAAAAAGGTAGTGAATAGAATATTTAAGAATCAGTTAATGATTCAATGAGTATGATTTTTCTCATAGATAAACAACGTAGTGAGTAGAAACATTGATGAGCAGATAAATGATGGATTGAGTAAAATCATTGATAAATAGATAATTTATGCATTAAGTAGAATTATTTACGAGTAAAATAATGTCCCAGTGAGTAAAAATCTATGAATAACAAATTTGAGATGTAGTGAGAAGAAAATATGATGAACAGATTAATGATGCACGTGATATAATCTTTGATAAGCAGGTTAATGATGCATTGAACAGAAATTTTGATTAAAAGGTGAATGAGATTCTTTGATGAATAGTTTACTAATGCAGTGAGTAGAATACTAATTAACAGCCTAATAATGCAGCGAGTAGATTTATTGATAAATAAATGAATAATACAGAGTAGAATACTTGTTAAACACGTTACTGATGCAGTAAATAAAATTCATGAATAACAGATTAATGATGTAGTGAGAATAATCTTTAAAGACATATTAATGATACAGTGAGAAGTACAGTTTTCATGAACACAAAATTGATGCAGTGAGTAGATTTCTTGATTAATCAACGAATAATGAAGTGACTATAATATTTGGTCGTAAGATTAATGAGGCAGTGACTAGAATTGTTGATCAACAGGTTAATGATGCAGTGAGTAGAATCCTTAATCAACAGATTATTTTTGGAGTGGGTAGAATTCTTTATGAACAGAATAATAATGAAGTAAATAGGAATTTCATTCAAGTGATTAATGATGCAGTGAGTAGAATCCTTGTCCAATAACGTAATCATGCAGTGAGTAGGAAATTTAATCTATAGATTAAGGATGCAGTACCTAGTATCCGCAATCAACAGATTAATGATGCAGCGAGTAGACCCCTTGGTCAATAGATTAATGATGTAGTGAAATGAATCTTTGATTAATATATTAATAATGCAGTGTGTAGAATTCTTGATCCATTGATTAATATGAGAATAATTCTTGGTAAACAGATTAATGAGATAGCGAGGAGAATACTTAACGGGATAATGATGCAATGAGTAGAATCTTTGATCCACAAATTGATGATATATATTAAAATCCATCGTAAAGAAATTAATGCTGTGTGTTGAATTATATTGATCAACACATTAATGATGCAGTGAGTAGAATCACTGATCGACAGATAAATGATGCAGTGAGATAAAATATAGATGAAGAAGTAAATGATTCTGTTAGTAGAATATCTCAAAAACAGATGAATAATGCAGTGCTTAGAATCTTTAACTTATAGAAAAATAATATCGTGTGTAGAATTTTTGATCGATAGATTAATGATGCAGAATAGAATCCTTGGTCAAAAGGTGAATACTTGACTAAGAGAATAATGATGTGAACAGATTAATTCTGCAGTTAGTAGAATTATTGATCATTAGATTAATGATGTAATGAGCTTAGCCATTGATCAACAGTTTAATGAGGTAATGCACATAATAACTATTGAACAGATTAATTTTGCAGGACGTATATTTCTTGATCAGTAGTATAATAATGCAATGAATTTAATCGTTGATCAACAGATTGATTATGCAGTGATTAGAATAATTTATAAGGAGATTAACGATGAAGTGATTAGGATCCATGAACAATAGATTAACGATGTGTAGAATCATTAATGCTGCAGTGAGTAGAATCCCTGATCTAGAGTTTAATGAGGTGTTAAGTAGAATGCTTCAGAAAACAGATGAATGGTGTTGTCAGTAGAATTATCGACCACCAGTTTACTAAAGCAGTGAGTAGAATATTTGATCAGAATATTAGGGTTGGAATGAGTAAATTCATCGAGTAACAGGGTAACAATTTAATGTGTAGGATTTTTAATGAGTATATTAATTATGCAGTGAGTAGAATCCTTGAATATCTTATTGATGATGTAATTATTAGTATCATTGATAAACAGATTAATGATTTTGTTAGTAGTGTTCTTGACTAATAGATTAATAAAGTAGTAAGAAGAACAATCAACAGACTAATTATGTAATGAGTAAAAGTATTGATCAAATATCATTGATCTAATGAGTATAGCTATTGATCAACAGATTAATTTACGCAGTTTGACAAGTCCTCAATCAACACGTTAATGATATAATGAATAGAATCTTTGGTGACATATTTGTGACGAAGTGAATAGAAACACGTAGTAGAATTAAGTAGAACAATTTATCAAGAGATTCATGATGTAGGGAGTAGGATCCATTATCAAAAGATTAATGTCGGGATTGGTAGAATCCTAGATCAACAGATTAATGATGGAATGAGTAGAATCCTTATAGAGCATACTAATGATATAGTGAGTAGAATCATTGATCAACAGATTGAAGGTACAGAGAGTATAATGTTTTATGAATAGAACAAAGATGCAATAAATATTAATTTTAAAAAGCAGCTTAATGATGAATAAAATAGAATTCTTGATCAAAAGATATAGAAGCTAGTACGAATAATCCTTGATGAGCAGACTAATTATGCAGCAGAATTTTTGATGAATAAACTAATTATGCAGAGTAGAATCTTTTGTGAACATATTAGTGATTAAAAAATGTTAATAATGGAGTGAGTAGAATCCTTTATCAATACATAAATGATGAAGTGAAAAAAAATTTTGATGAGGAAATTAATGTTATAATGAGTAGAAAGATTGATGAAGAGATTAACAATGCAGCAAGAAGAATCCTAGATGGAAATATAAGCTATTGTGTTTGTAAAATCACCGATAGAGAGATTGATGATGTAGTGAGAAGAATCCTAGACGAACAGATAAATTAATTTTAGTAGAATCGATGAAAAACAAATTAATGATGCACTAAGTTGAATCATTAAATAATATATTAATAATAGTGTATGTTGCATTCTTGATCACGAAATTAATTATGCATTCAGTAGAGTTAATGATGAGGAGATTATTGACGGAACAAGTAGAATCCGTGATCCACAAATTAATGATTTAGTGAGTACAATTTTTGATCAACAAAATAATGATGCAGTTAGTAGAATATTTGATGAACAGATTAATAATACATTGAGTAGAATTCTCTATCAATAAATCATTGATAGAGTGAATAGAATCCTCAAACAACAGATTAATGGTGTAGTCAGTAGAGCTTTTGATAACATGTTTTGTGCAGTGAGTTGAATTATTGATGAACAGATTAATGACATGGTGATTAGAATCCTTGATAAATATTTTAGTGATTCAGGGTTTAGAATTCTTATTGAGCATATTAATGGTGCAATAAGTAGAATATATGATGAATATATTAGTTGTGTAGTAAGTAGAATGTTTATTTAACCGCTTAAGGATGCAGTGCGTACATTCCTTATGAACAGATTAATGATGCGGTGAATATCATACTTGATCAGCATGTTAATGATGCATTGAAAATAATACTTTATTGAATATTAATGAGGAAATAAGTAGAATCTTCGATTAACAGATTAATGATGTAGTGAGTAGAATATTTGATAACATATTAAAGACGCAGTGAGTAGAATTCTTGATGAACAGATTAATGGTTTAGTGAGTAAAATTATTGATGGGTAGGTTAATTACACAGAAGTACAATTCCTAATGAGCAGATTAATGATTTAGGGAGAAGAATCCTTGATAACTGATTTAAACATTCATTTAGTAGAAGTCTTTAGAAAAAGACAGTCGATGCACATAGTAGAATCTATGAGAACGAAATTTATGATGCAGTAGGTAGAGCTCTTAATTAACATATTAATGATGCGATGAATAAATATTTGATGAACAGATTACAAAAAACCACTGATATTGGAATCTTTTATCAACAGAGTAACTATGCAATGAATAAAATTTTTAATTAACATATTAATGACGGAGTCAGTGAAATAATTAATGAACAGATTAATGACACACTAAATAGAACCTGTGACCAACAGGTTAATGATGGATTGAACAAAACCCTTGATGAGCAGATTAATGAAACATTGTTTGGAAACCTTGATGAACAGTTGAATGGTATAGTAAGTAAAATGACTGATGAACAGATTAATGGTGCAATGTGTACAATCCTTGATGAACATATTAATCACTAAGACAGTATAATATATGTACAACAGACTAATAATGGAGTGAGTAGTATCCTCGATTACTAGATTGTTGATGTAATAAGAAGAATCCTTAATGAACAGCTATATGATGACAGTTAAAATAATCCATGAAAAAACAACAACAGATTAATGATACAGTGAATAGAATCTTTAACTAACAGACAGAGTTAGAAGAATTTTGATCGACCGATTAATGGTGGAATTAGTGGAATTTTTGTTTAACAGACCAATAATACAATGAATAGGATACTTAATCAATAATAATGATGTGGTGAGGTAGCATCTTTGATTAACAGGTTAAAGTTGGAATGAGCAGAATCTTTGATCAACTGATTAATGATGCAGTTAATTAGAATCCAAGTTAGTTACGCAATGAGTAGAAAAGTCAGTGAACACATTAATGCTGCAGTGAATAGAATAGTTGATTAAAAGATTAATAATACATTGAATAGAATCCTTGATTAACAGATTACTTAGGTTGCAGGTAGAATCTCTGATGGCATATATATAATTAACTGTGTAGAACTCTTGATGGGAAGATTAATTTTACAGTAACTAGATTACTTAATCAACTGATTAATGATGCAGTGAGTAAGAGCCTTTATCAGAATATTAATTTTGGATTGTGTAAAATCATCGTTGACTCGATTAACGATGTACTGAGTAGAATTATTCACGAATAATTTAATGAGGTAGTAAGTAGAATGTTTGATCAAAGTATTAGTTTTTGAGTAAGTAGAATCCCTTATCAACATATTAATACTTTAGTGTTTAGAATCTTTACTGAACGTATTAATTATGGAGTGAGAAGAATCCTTGATTATCTGATTAATGATACAATTAGTAGTGTCCTTGTTAAACAGATTAATAGTGAAGTTAGTAAAATTCTTTAACAACAGATTAATGAGACGGTGAGAGAAATAGTTACCTGATTAATGATGCAGTGAATAGAATTCTTGATCAACGAAATAATAATGCAGTGAAGAATCCGTGGTGAACAGATTGATTATGTTGCAACTTGGATTGTTGATCAACATATTAATCATGCAGTGAGTAAAATCCCTTATGAACAGGATAATGATGCAGTAAATGGAATCCATTGAAAACAAATTAATGACGCAGTGAGAAGAATCCTTGAACAGTAGATACTGGATGCAGTAAGTAGAATGTGTGATCAAGATATTTATGATTGAATGAGTAGAATTCTTGATCAATAAATTAATAACGGAGTGAGAGAATACCTGATGACAAGATTATCGATGTAGAAAGTAGAATCCTTAATCAGGTAGATTAATCATGTAATTAATTGAGTCGTCGATCAACAGAGAAATGATGTAGTCAATAGAATCTCTGATGACATATTATTGATGTAGTGAGTAGAGTATTTGGTAAACAGACTAATGAGTTATTGAGTAGTAGTGAGTAATGATGTAGTGAGTAGAATAATAAATAAAAATAGTAATGATGCAGTGAATACAGTTTTTGTTGAAAAGAGAAATGATGCAGTGAAGATAATTCATGAATAACAGATTAAAGATTCAGTGACTAGAATCCTTGATGAACAAATTAAAGATGAAGTGAGTAGAATATTTGATCAACAGACTAATGAGCTAGGGATTAGAATCATTAATCAGTAGACTAATGATATATTAAGCAGAATCATTCATGAACAAATTAATCTTACAGTAAGTAGAAATTCTAATCAATAGGTTAATGATGAAATGAATAAAATCCTTGATCAACAGAATAAGGATGAGATGAGTACAGCCTTTACTCAACAGATTAATGGTGCAGCGAATAGAGTACTTGATCCAAAAATTAATGACGCATTGAATAAAGTTATTGATGAACAGATTGATGACCTAGTAAATTGAAACCTTAACTAAACAGATTAATGTTGTAGAGAGTAAAAGTTTTGATGACACACCGTATTTTGACGCATATAACCCGCGGGCTATGTGTTAAATTAGTTTTAAAAAATGCCAACTGTGGGGTATATTCGTGTGCTGGTGATACGGTATCTTTTGTTTGTTTGTTTTTAAGACTGAATTCACCAATTTTCTATTCCGAATATTCGTTGATGTTCTTGTTCAACACGTGGAGCGATTCACCAATCGGCCGATAAGTACGTCTGTTAACAATCCCAGTTATTCTCTGGTCAAAGGACAAAGTATAAGTACGAGTACTTTTGACTGTATTTATCAGTATTTGAATAGAGTACAATTGCGACTTAATTAATTGCTCATGTGTTCCAAGACAAGTAGGTTTCACTTTCAGTCTGTTCCATAGCGTCACCATAAACTTTAACCTGTGATTGGGTTCATCACGTGACATAACCACAGGGGATCGAGTTAAATTATCAACAAGATACAAACTTTTTTGATCGTAATATCTTTAATAACAGTTATTTTGCACATGTTACATGCAAATATCTAATTTGATATGAAATAATTAAAAGACTATAATAAACGATATAGTTTCTCCCCGAATAAGTACAGTTTTCTTCGTACAACGCATAGCAACAGCAGAAAATTAAATCACATCTCTTAAATGAAAATATATGAACGTATGTACACAACCTTCTAATGTTTTATTTAAATCAAATTTAAAGGTAAATCGCCTTCCGTAAAACCGTCAAAATCCTCATATTCTATGTCGCTGTGAAACAGCTGGAACAGCTCTGAGTCGGCGTGTAGGTGTGTTGCAATTCACATCGTCATCGCTCCACTTCCCCAGATGTCAGTCCAAGTTTCTTAAAAGCATTCAGAATGGTTGATACTTTGACAGCAATTCATGCTTCTACAACCCAACGGCAAACTTCGGCATAGCTGGCCTCCTTCATTTTCTCTGCGGCTGTATATTCGTGCAGGCCCTCCGTCATCCATTTACTCACCTCAAATTCGGAATATCTGTTTAGTGAAGGTTTCATTGTGTTAATGTAAAAGGATTCTATAATTTTTCTTGCCTTCCAAAATTTGCCTGTGTCGCTGGCTTGAGGGGTATACACGAGTGCGGGTAATGCGTGTCTAAAAGTTTCTTAGAGCACTTTTTTCCTCAGGTGCGGGGTATACCAGGGGTCGGGATATTTACGTAAAAATACGGTATTAATTGCAGTGAGTAATATCTTTGATCAAGGGATAAAGGATACAGCGAGTAGAATCTTTGATGAAGAGGTTAATGATGCAGTGATTATAATTCTTGATGAGGAGATTAATGATGCGGTAAGTGGAATACTGGGTCATCGGGTTAATAGTCAATATATAAATGAGGCAGTGACATGAACTTTTGACCAAGAGAGTGATGATACAGAATATTTGATGAGCAGAAAAATTACGAACTAAGAATAATATTTGGTCACTAGAAATATTATGCAATAAAAAGAATGTTTGATTCACAGAAAAATTACACAGTAAGAAGAATATCTGATCTATAGATTAATGATGTCGTTATTAGAATCCCTGATTCATAGATTAATGATGCATTCAACAGTATACTTGATCACAGATTAACCAAGTACTGAGTAGACTCCTTGACGAACAGATTAATTTTGCAATGATTAGAATTATTGAACAAAGTTTGCTGTTACAGTAAGTAGAATCATTCATGAACAGATTAATGATGTAATTTGTAGAATCTTTGATGAAAATATTAATGACGCAGTAAGGAATCTTTAATCGACAGATTAATGATGAAGTAAGTTGAATTATTGATCAATAATTTAATAATACAGAGTAGAGTTTTTGGTGAATAGATTAATGATTGTGGGAGTAGAATCCTTGAGCAACCGATTAATAATGCAGTGAATAGAAGATTTGATGTACAGAATAATAACACAATGAGTGGAATTTTTGATCAACAGGTTAATGATGAAGTATATAATCCTGGTCTAAAGATTAATGGTACATTGAATTGGACTTTTTATGAATGGATAGACGATGTAGTGCGTAGAATCATTGATCAGCAGATTAATGGTGTAATGAGTAGAATATTTAAGGAAATACTTATGATGCAGTGAGTACAACCTTCGATTAACAGAGTAATGCTATAGTGAGTAGGATATTTAATCAATAGATTAAAGATGTACTGAGTAACATCCATGATTATCAGATTAAAGTTGGAGTGATTAAAATCTTTGATTAACCGATTAATTACGCAGTTAATTAGAATCTTTAATAAACAAATTAGTAATGCAATGAATACAAAATTTAATGAGCATATTAATATTGCAGTGAACAGAATAATTGATGAAAATATTAATGATACATTGAATAGAATCCTTGATTAACAGATTAATGAAACAACGAATTCTTGATTAACATATAGATAATTTCTGGTGTACAATCTTTAATGAACATATTCATTATGCAGTGAGCAGAATACTTGATCACTGAGTTATTAACTTCTAAAGGTTTTTATTGCTGGATATATTTTTAAAAATACATAGAAAGCTTACATGATTTTCTACTTACCACATAGACAAGTAATGTCGTCTTAAACGCGCTTGCCTTCTGGTACTTATTAGTAGTAGTGGTTGTTATGACCGTCTCACATATACCTGAAATGCATACTCTATAAGAAAACTTGAATCATCTTCATTCAATTTGTTATATAGCTCTTGTTTGTGATTTAAACTTCTAATCACCAATTTTTTACTAAATAATTTGTCTTTTAATAGGCGGATAGATTGACAGTATATTTCATTGATTTTTATAAGATATACTGTTAAAATGTTTTGGTGTTTTTCATGAGCTCTTGACATGGAGTTCGCGTACATCCATTTAGATGCTTTGACACTCTAAAGTTAAAAATTAATGACGAAATAGAAAAAGCACTGGTTCATAATAAAATGTTAGTTGTTAAAGAAACAGACTATTGTTGATAAAAGAAAAGACACGCAGAGAGAGCTAGTATTTCTGCAGGTAGTCTAATCGATATTGCACTTGCGCAGTATGGTGTGTG
This sequence comes from Limulus polyphemus, assembly GCF_000517525.1. Lineage (NCBI taxonomy): Eukaryota > Metazoa > Arthropoda > Merostomata > Xiphosura > Limulidae > Limulus > Limulus polyphemus. Next base: position 35,560 of record NW_013670832.1, on the reverse strand, counting down.
AGGTAGGTCTGTCAGAGTAATCCTGTCTGTTTTACAGCTTGTTGTCTGTTTAGTTACACCTGGTCTCTTTTTCATAGCCATAGATCAAAGTGAAGGCCACATAAAAGTTTAGCTAAGAAGATAGAGAATAAAAAAGACTTTACAACATCCGCTGTGGCGAAAGCATATTCATTTCGTTAGTTTTAGCATCAGTCACAATGGCCGAGTACATATACAAAGCATCAGTATGCCAGAAGAACTATAACTTTATGAGACAGTTTCGGGACAGAAATACCAGAAAACTGAAGAATCTGACATCTGCACAGTTTATGGAGGTTTGGAGCCACTACGATGCGGATGGTGAGTTAGTTGACAGTTCACTAATCAAACGTTACGGGGTAAAGGTAATTTTTTTTCTAATTATCTAAAGTAAGTGAAACGGTTAAGCTCATTTCTATCATGATTTTATTTTGTTCTTATAGTTGATCACCACACATTCTCTTTTACAGTACATTTTAGAGATGTAGTATTACAATACACAAAAGAAGGGATAAATTTAATTTCCGGATTTTATTTTAGATCCTTAAGATTTTTTTTTTTCATTTACTATTTTGGTAGGTTAATTATATTGAGCTCCTGAATAAATTGTATTTTTTTACAATGTGGCACGTTTGCATTGAAGAAATTGTATTCTGATCCTTTTAAAAGTTGTAATACAACTTTTGTAAACTAAGATAGATAGAAACGTAATAGACATAACTGACAATATTGTGTTTGTTTAGAGATATTCAGGACCGTGTAATTACCATCAGGGTTTATAAATAATATCCTGAAAGAACTCAAATTACTTCCAGAGGACCACAAATTCGAACAACTGTTATTTAATAAAATGTCTAGGAAAAAGAGGAAGCTAATAGAAAAATAGCCGTTACTGCATTTTTGTACAAATTTCATATACACCAAATGACACCACAGTTTGGTAGAAATTACGTTCAATAATTAAAACACAGTGTAGTAAACCAAAGAAACGTCATGTTTTTTTTTTTAATTTGTACTAGTGTCTTTTGTTTAGTGTTGATTTTTTTTGAAACTTTGGTGTCCTTTAAGATGTTTTGGGATCGTTTGTGTTAATTAAGCGAATGGGTATATTTGAAACATCCAAACATTTCGCAGTGCCAGTTTTGTCTGACATTCTTTTGTTGTTTTTCCTACACTGCATAGGAAATTTACCTTCGTTAGTCTCACTCCTTATACTACAGTTTTCAAACATTGTTTAATGTTTATATATCGTGGATGAAACCATTTGTCATATTTTATGAAGGGACAACTACGTTCCTATATACTATATTTTGTTTCCTCATTCCTATTTATATATTTGCTTATACACGTCTAGAGCCATGTAACACTAAAACGTAAACAAATAGATAACTGAAAAAGTAACAGGAAGGGACTGGATATTGAATTTTTGTCAAAGAAAATATAAATATGAGTTAAAGATAAATCTGTCACCAAAACTTAACAAATTATCAGTTAGTTGGTTAAATAACACACACACACACACACACATAAGCATTAGTTGATGTGATACATAAAATAATATTACTCATTTCATGTATTCAGTTGACCAATTACTGTATGAAATTAATAGATTTAAATTAGATACGTATATTAGTGAAGGTATAATTATTGTTTTAGTTAATTCCTAATTTAATGATGATTATGTACAAAGCTAGTAAATTAGGTAAAAAAATATCAAAAAGGGGGATTTAAAAGACAAAGTTGTTTATTTTTTGCTATTAAGCACAAAGCTACACAACGAATTATCTGTACTGTGCCCATCGCAGACTTACCGCTGAGTCATCTAGGGAGAGGGGAAGACATTATAAGGATGCATCGACATTTTAATGGCATTAAACCGGCATCACCAGAACAATGCTTTTGTTCTTTTATTTTGTCACTTGGGTAATAAACGTACTACCAATAAAATAAATGCAGCCCTGAATATATATCATTTTCTAGCAGATGGCATCCATTGGACAAAACTTTGCACAGTAAAGTTATAAAAGTTTATCGAAGTTATTTTACCATAAATTAATAGAGACTTCTCTCAAAAACACCTTTCTTAGAATTTGTCACTTTCTAGCGAAAAATCATTTTACTTAAATTTACCAATTCAAATCTTTATTTCATTACCTAGAAAGCATGTCGTCCATGAACAAGTGAACACTCGAGAGTGAAAGTTCAAATCAATCAACATACACCTTCTCTCCTGTACCTTAAGTTTTATTTCCCATCGATCTAACAGTTTATTTTGTACCTAGTCATCATTGCACAAAGCAATCTTTTCACTTGAACATTCTTCTACCTAGAGCACCCAAATCGTCAAACAGAAATTGAAATCGTTCAACAATTAATTGCCATGTCAGTTTACTCTACAGTAGTTTTGACTGTGGGTTTTACAAAAAATAAAATGAAACAGAATAAAGTTTCTGAAAAAGGCCTACAAAGCACTTATTCCAACTTCCTATTTACAACTGTCACAAACGGATATTCTCTTGATATTGTGAGTTTGCTGTCCATCATCAAAACTAAACCCAATTTATTAAACCATGTGTTAATACACCATCTTTGTTTACTGTGTTTTATTATACGTGGTATAATATTGCCACTATATTGCTTTACTCATGTACGTGTTAAAAACTTATCTTCATACATTTTTTATTCTAAAGTAATGTATATAAATTACTGTCTCAGATTTCCTTTATTCCGATCTAAACTAGCAAAGTTATTGCGTTGCTCCCTTACCATGCCGTGTACGTTACGATTCTAGTATAAATATCATTTATTAGGTTCGACATGCCATAGTTTTTGGTGCGCCAAGCTGTTGTTGGGAAAGTCCAAGGTTTCAGCTAGTGATATACCGCTGAACATGCTCCACACTATCAGCTGTTATAATCCATTCCCGATATTCTGCTCAGTGTCGTTAGACAACGGTTGTTGTTGATAGACTGCCTTTTCTCTAGTCGGTGGTTGAAAAATAGGGATAGCTATGCCTGAACCTTATGGTCTCTGACTTATGTGTGACGCTTAAGTGTTATATAAAGTAATATTCAGGTTAAAAATAAAAGCTATGTTTTCTTGTATATCGTTCTACAGTTTCAATCTCATTATCCTCGTTATTTACTTTCGTTTCACCTGTCTGTGCCAATGAAAAGATGGAGTACATCTCGAGTACACTAGGTTTGCCTTTAAATACTCTACGGTTCTTTTTATGAAGGGATCAATGTCTAGAATTGCGATGTTGGGACGTCATTCATAAAACATAATCAAGCCTTACTAAAGCAGAACATCTACTGGCAATACAAAAATAAGTAAACCAGTAGAAATAGAATTATGTATACATTGACGAAAGGACTAAAAAACGCAGAAAAAACACAATGTTAATATCAAAAACACACATTCTCATGTGTCTTAAGTGTAGTCATTATAAATAATTTGCTTAGTTGTTACCTGGAAAATAAGTTATGCAAGAGCCTTCAATCTGCACCTACTGTGGTGAGAAACAACGAGAAATAAAACTGATTGAAAGTGAAAAGTGTAACTAGCAAAAATGAAAATTAGGTGTTAATAATTACACGAGGTTTAAATATACTGAAAAACAACTAATTTAAATTAGCTGCAGTCTATGAAGGTACAGTTTAAGAATCAAATACTTCTTTATCAGAAAAGGTAGAAGAGAATTCACTAAACTGCGAAATATATACAACTATATCAACAAATTTTGGAATGTTACAGTTACAAGATGGAAGTCAATGAAATATTAAATGAAAATATCTAAGATTTACCAACAGATAAACTAAAAACAGGTATTGTTATTTCAATATCTATATTTGAAAAAAAAATGCATAAAGACATGTTTCTAATGTTATCTATTCATCTTCAAGTTCTTTGGTATAAATCATGAATGTAACCGGTAGAAGGTTTATTACTCAACCAAAGAAAACCTTCTATGAATTCGAAACAACAACAATAAAACCAAACGTAGTCTCTTTCACGATTGATGATTGAACTAAAGTTAATATCCCGAATATAATAAAAACAAGTAAGTAACAATAATACAGGTAGTTGATTTTACATTTTGTCCTAATTTGCCTTTGAGTTTATGAAATTATATAAGACAGTGACGAGTTGTAAGGTGTGTGTACAGTTATCAGCTTAAATTCTCTCAGAAGGTAAATCATTTTTATGAGCTTATTTATATTCTGTAACACTTTTAGTTATAATGACCAACTTTTATGATATTTTTGAAGACATCTTTTTTGTTTCTTTGCTCTAGTGATTTTTTCTTCCAGTTGTTGTTTTTATTTATGAACGGAAGTATTTTGTTTTAAAGAAAGTAAACTACACTTTGAAACGTTTGAATCTGAGTCATTGCAGAAAGAAATTCCTTATTTGTAACTAAATAGTGGCCGAAAAAGCTTATAATAACCTCATTTGATAAAACTGGTTCTAAGAAATTATAGTTGCTACAAAAGTCCCAAACTTAAGTGAGTTACCGACTAACTATATTTACAATGTTAGTATTTCATTTCTAAGTTACATAAAATTTCCGTCAAAATTTAGATTTATTACTAATTCATTAAAAAGTGCCATTAAGCTTCTTTGTTTGTTTTTAATTAAGCACAAAGCTGCACAATGGGCTATCTGTGCTCTGCCCACCACGGGTATCGAAACCCGGTTTCTAGTGTTGTAAATCAGCAGACATACCGCTGCGTTACTGGGGGGCACCATTAATCTGCTATTAATTTTACTGAATCGTTTGGCTGAGTTACTTAATGATATAAAACATGCGCTTTCATTCATATTCGATTATTAAAAACAGTATACCTGAAATTCACTGTTCAGAACAATTCAGTAAATATGCCTAAAGTGAATGTATGAAGATATTTATAAAAAGAAAGTTTAACTAATTTTACATTTATTTAACTACTGTCATAACAGTTTGAAAGTGCAACAAACAATATTAAGAAAGGAACCACACAAATCTTTTAGCTAAAGTGTTTCGATAATTTTATAATATTTCATGGTTATATTTCTGTATCAGACTATTGATATTTCAGTAGTCCGATGTCGAGAATCTCTATGGGTATACTCGATTCATCGCAATGAACGTGCGTAACGATGATTTGTTCGTTCCATGCACAGCCTACCTGATACTGAGCGAAAGACCTCGCTCGAAGGATCTTACGGCGCGGAGATATTATTATAATATTCTTACTAGAAACTTGCACAGGGCCAGTAAAGAAGGATTTGTTAAAATATTTTTTTTCAGTCTTATTGTCATATAATGTACGTAAACAACCGACTTACAGATCACACTTCGCTGGTATAAGACGTTAAGCTGACACGTTTTGTTTACAGCTCTAATCATGGATCCAGTTTACCATGTTTTAGTACTTAATTAGAAAGGTAGTGTTGAGATTTGTGTGTATCACAAAATTGAATTTTCAGAATTATATGCTGATTCGGATAGTTTCTTTCTAACTATCTTTTGAAGATACCTCAGGAAAAGTTCTTGGGGATCATGCTCACAAATTATCTATAGTTTCATTGATAGCGATATCGGTAAAAAGGTGAGTAAATGGTGAAATTTTGAGTGTTAAAGTTTGATGTGCTTAAGAAATCAATAATATTATTATTACTCTGCATTTGTAGAACAGGCAAAATACATAAAAAAAGAGAAGTTAATTTCAACCCATAGATACAAATGTATTTTTAATGTATTATGAGTATATTTGTTATTAGTTTTAAGGATATCGTGACAAATAATAAGCAGTCACTTGTCATCCACTGATTTACTTGTTCAGACTATATGGATAAATACGTAAACTACTCTACCAGTAGGTTGTTTTCTGTTCATATAAAATAACTTATTCTTAGCCAATCTAAAAACGAAAACATCTTAAACCAACAAAATTCTGCGACACTGCTTTTCTAAACTTGTAGGCCTGTTCCATTTTCCAACATTGCAATTTGTTTACAATTTGTGTATAATTTTGCTAATTATACCTAAAAATTGAATCAAACCTTAAACACTAAAAATGGATTAATATGTTTCATTTATTGTTAATTAAGTTTTACACTTGTGTCTTTATCATTTATTTGGTAAGGTCCAAGTCTGTTCCGAAGTGTTTGTTTGTTTTTGAATTTCGTGCAAAGCTACACGAGGGCTATCTGCACTAGCCGTCCCTAATTTAGCAGTGTAAGACTAGAGAGAAGGCAGCTAGTCATCACCACCCACCGCCAACTCTTGGGCTACTCTTTTACCAACGAATAGTGGGATTGACCGTCACATTATAACGCCCCCACGGCTGAAAGGGCGAGCATCTTTGGTGTGACGGGGATTCGAACCCGCGACCCGCAGGTTGCGAATCGAGTGCCCTAACCACCTGGCCATGCGTTCCGAAGTGTAGTGAAATCATTGGAGAAAGTATTGAACTTTTTCATAAAAACACAAGACAAAATATATCTATTGCAAAGACTAAAATCACATTTTTATGTTTTTTATTAAAACATTACTTCATGAAAAGAAAAAAGTAAAAAAAGCAGATATATATATGTTTAATTAAACCAAGGTGATAAAAAAGTATTGTTAGTAAAACTGCACTTAATGTTCTAAATCCACTTTTACGTTTACCTTTATTGAAAAACAATTGCAATATAATCAGAAATGGCATTTTGAAGTTTACATATATTTGAATGAATCCCCTTGTTGCTGGGGGATTATAACTGACATTTGGGGTTCCTGTGGCTAATATAACGCAGATAGCCTGTTGTGCAGCTTTCCGTTAAACAACAACGTAAACAAAAGTACAGGTGTCATTTTGAATTTAAACTTTGCATCTCTTGCATTTGATCGATTAAGATTATTTATCCAAATCTGTTGAATATCGACAATTATGTAACTAATCCAAATCACTGATTAGATTTTGATGTTGCACTAACAACGAATCCACCTATTTTCACAAATCAATTATTTCTTTTCCCAATGTATTTTTTTCATACTAGTTTCACTGTTGGGCCACTTAATTTATGAAAATTAGTTATGATGTCTCAGTTTTTAAGTTGTGCCACTTTTTCAACGAAAGATAATTGTTAATCAGTTTCTCTCTAAATCTATAAACGAACTTGTAGAGAATATACAAAACTGAAGGAAATGTAAATACTTACAAATGTTTCTACAATCAATACAAGGAAATGACTATTAAGTGTAAGTCGTTGCTATGTTGTTTTGCACCAGTGACAAACAAAGTATTGTAACGGTTTTTATCTTTGAGTGAGTTCTTATTGATTATTCGGTAAAACTAATGAGCAGTCCATTCCACTTAACGAAAATAAAGGTATTTTTTTTTGAACTAAAAGTTTTACAACTTACACGGTTTTAGGAAGCAGTAATCCTAACTCACAAATAAAACTAAACAGTTACGTACTTTTTAAGTTTCCTCTCGTATCTGTAGAACTTACTCAACACACTCGATAACTCAGTAAGCGGTCGACAACATTGTAACATACTCACTACTAACTGACTAATTACACATGCCTGCGAATTTAAACTTCATGAAACTTGTTTTGGTTTTAATAAAGGTTTCTCCATAATTCAGCTACGCAGATTTCGTAAATAATATTAATTTTTATCTATCACGTAAGGATTTTGTACAAATCGGGAAGAAAAAATATTCTAACTTAGATCAAATTATTATTTCGTTTACAACAATGAACATTTTTTATTATTGTGTTTGTTAACAAAAATACAAACAAACTGACGAATCGGGAAGAAAATCGATGTCAAACGAATATGTATCCTCATTCATCCTGATTTTTTTGTGAAATGTCCGTCTTTTAGTCTCTGTTGGGGTCTTTATTTTATGTATTGCGTCTGGAGCATCTCATTTCAATGATCAACAGTAATCAGCCATCATGCTGATGTTCCACCTTCCCTGATACCTCCTCTCCATTTCCCTGATGTCTTGAAGAAACTTTTTTCCTTGTTGTTTGCTGATGGCACCGAGATTTTCAGAGAAATAGTCAATATGTGAGTGTAAGAAATGAACTTTCAAGCTTATATTACAACACAACTGTTTGAATTTATCGAGAATGTTATTGACACTATTTTCGTAAACTGGGTTCATGTTGTTTCCTAGAAAAAATTCAATAACATCTTTAAAGGCAATTCACGCTTCTTTTTCAACTTTCATGATTGTCCTTTCGAACTGCTCATTCGATGTTAATTTCCTAATCTGAGGCCCAACAAAAATTCATTCTATATGTTTCACTTCTGAAAAGGCTGGGAATTGATCACATACATACTTGAAACAGTCAATATCTTTCTCTAAGGCCATCACAAACTGTTTCATCAAGCCAAGTTTAATGTGAAGTGGAGGTAATAGGACTTTCTTTGTGTCAACCAAACTTTCACGTTCAATGTTTTTCGATCCTGGTATAAGGCTGACTCTGCGTGGTCGTTGCTCCTCTATCCAGTTCTGATTTCATGCTCTGCTGTCCCATTCACACAAAAAACACGGAAACTTTGTATAACCGGATTGTTGGCCTAACAACATACAAAGGACTTTTAAGTCTCCACAAAGTAGCCAACCATATTCTTTGAATGAGCAACAGGAACAGATGCATATATGTTACCATTATGAAGGAGAACACCTTTTAGACGTCTTTTGGGGGAATCAATGAATAATCGCCACTCACTTGGTTCATAGACTGCATCTTCTAGCATTGGTATTAATTCAGCAATATTATTGCAATAAACCAGTGAACCTTCTTACAAAAAGTATGGTATAAACTCTTTCTGTACCAGTAAAATGATGTCCTTGGAGAAAATAAGTTATTAGCCCGAAGTCTGGACCCCAAAATCTCTGAAAAATCGTTTGGAAGGCCCAAATCTCTCATCAAATCATTAAGTTCACTTTATATGGGCTATTACACAACAATTAAACATTCTCAGGTCGACATTTGGTAACGTGTTTAAGAAATGGAAGTCCGCAGGTGACAATGTGCCCAAGAAACGACCAAGTAAGCGTAAAATACTGATTGACAGGAGCTGATGCACCTTGAGAAGACTGGTTACCTCATATCGCCATCAGACGGTAGAGAATCTGTGTATGGAGATGCGAACAGTCACAGGCAATCCTCTAAGTGTTTGCATGACACGTCGAGAGCTGCATGCCGTGAATTTTCACGGAAGAGCTGCAGCCCACAAGCCGTTGATAACAAAATCAAATTCACACCGTCGATTGGCACGGAGCAAAGCACACCAAACCTTGACTGTGGCTCAATGGAAGTCGGTCCAGTGGAGCGACGAGTCATGCTACACGATCTTCCAGTCTGATGGACGTTTTTTGGGTATAGAAGATGCCTGGAAAACGCTTATTACCTGAGTATGTTGTCCCAACAGTAAAGTTTGGAGGTGGCAGTATCATGGTTTGGAGGTGCTTCTCGTGGTATGGACTAGATCCACTTGTCGCAGTGTATGGATCCATGAATGCTGAGTTCTACATTGATGTTGAGAATAATTCTGCTTGTCCTACATTCTGGCAATTTTATGGTACCGGCTCTTACACTTTCCAATAAGATAATGCTCCATGTCACAAAGAAAGGATTGTGAATACGTGGTTTGAAGAGAATAACATCAGAACATTGCAGTGGCCAGCACAGAGTCCCGACCTCAACCCGATATAACATATTTGGGGTGAACTGGAACACAGAATGAGGGCAAGGCCAAGACGGCCCTATTCAGTGGTGGAGTTTACTAATGCTTTAAAGGAGAAGTTGAGCAAAATACCACTAGCTTTCTACTAGAGATTAGTAGACAGTCTTCCACAATGCATTGAAGAAGTTATTAAGGCCAAAGGCGCGCCAACACAGCAGAAAAGGAGAAAGGACGAGACCTTAGCAATCTGGCAGAATATTTGGAAAGTATTGCCTAATTATATTATATATATTCTCAACAGAAATAATGTTTTTTTTGGCACGTGAACCAAATCATAGATACCATAGGGGATGAGGATATCTGAATCTAAAACTCAGTAGATGTATATCTTTAGGGAAAGCTCTCCAATTGATCGTGGAACTTGAACCAATTAAAGTTGCAGAAAAACAAGTAAAAGCACCATCCAGGAACTATGGGATCATTAGGTAATTCAAAATGAAAACTTTAACTCTTAATGGAAGGCTAGGAGAAATCAAAGGATTAATTATGTAAGTGTTTACCACAGGGATTCCCAACCATTCTCTCCCCAAGCACTAATGGAGGAAGGAGAGCTTGCCTAGTTGGCTGATCCCTAGTTTATCAGCTGATTTGTAACGAGGGTATTCTATATTGCTTATGTTCTACATTATTTATTGAATAACATCACAACTTTTTGTCTAAAGAGCGTATATTTATGTGAGCCACTCTGCTTTTTTTGTCTGACTGTAGATTAAAACACTGTGTAATGTGTAAACCATGGTTACACTCTCAGACCCCTATGTACCCCCTGAGAAGTGCAAATGTACCCCAGGTTGGGAATGTCTGATTTACCAAAAGGAAATAAATAAACCACAGGGTAGTACGTGTTTCATCTGCAACTTTAAAAAATATATTGCCAAGAACTGTAGATAAAAGCCTCTAAAAATAAAAGTTTCTCCCAAAAATTGACAGAATAATGGAACTGCTATAACTGTAGAAAACATGGACACTACAACTGAGACTATGGCTAACCAACAGATACTCTGAGAGTGAGCCCAAAGTTCAAAAATATCCGAGGAGCAATAAAGACCTAATCAGACATCGCAAAACAGGAATTAGCGGGACTTAATGGGGGAAGTTAATCTGAGAATACTCCATCCGTCCCAGTCGAGATAAAGAGATTATTATTTAAAGAAACAAGTCCACTAGTATATGGATCCATTTAGGAGAAGTCTTGCAAGTTATTCATGACTCTGGTTCCACGGCAACCATTATTTAATGTGAGTTGGAAACGCAAGGTGGGAAATTGCCTCCAGAGATTTTTGTGGAGAGTGAACGTCAGAAAGCTCCAACAGAGGAATGTTGAAAGTCACTCTCACTGTGAAACTTTCTCTAATAAACATGATGTGTGGGTAACTGATATCGAGAAAGAGTGCAGTTCAGAATAAATAGACTTCATTTGGAAACTTGGCTGTAATGTGAGACTTACTTCGAACAGCTTTACAGTCTAAGACCAGGAAATCCCTATGCAATACAAGACAGTTTCCATATCAGAAGTTAAACTGTCATTGTCCAAAAAGAGGGCAGTTATTATATCACCAAGAACTGAAACACGCATAACAGGATTTCTTAGAATTAATGTTACACCTAGTGACTGGGATGGTAGAGTTAAATATTCTAGCTTGTCTTGAAGAGCTCGATTAGAAGAACTATTGTGAATCTGATATCCTTATTTTTTAGAGTAATACGGATGTCATCATTGGGCCAAATACACAACGAACTATGAAATTCGAGTCAAATCTGGGTGCAACATTGCAAGATGTGAAGATTTACAATGTATACAAGTAGAATTCCTACATCACAAAAAGATGTGGAGTCTGACGTCAAATCTTCACATAAAGAGAGCTTACCACTGCATTTACAAGAGCTGTATGTCTAGAGCTATGAAGATCTTACAACTGATCAGCATCATAGACTATATAAATTGCTCCTAGAATATCAAAAAACATTCATCAGAAAAATAAATTATCTCATAAGATTTATATTGAAGTCACAGCTCCAAACATTTAGGTCAAAATGATTTTCAACATTGTATCTTAAGAATGCAAAGATAGCCTTTACTGCAGGAAATGGGTTATGGCAATTTATTGTGGTACTGTGTTATGTAATACAGTTATTACAATTGAATGATCAATAAAACGTGTTTTCTCTTCGGAGTACCCTGGAATTTCATAAGTTTCTATTCAGATGATATAATTACATATGAAATACTTTCAATAAAGTTTATTATGGGCAAATAAAAACTGGATTGGTTGAGGATAGAGAACATTAATCTAACTTTTTAGAAGTCTGAATTGTTTCATTGACAGCTGTTTCTTGGAGGATATTTTCGGTGGAGAGGGAATGTTTGCAGATCCAACCAAGATTGAATCTGCTCAGAACTAGCCAACATCACAGAACGTACATGAAGTAAGAGGATTTCTTAAATTGTGCATTAACATATATCCTGTCTACTACAAATACAAATAAGTTTTGCTGGACTGTTGATTATGAAAAAGTATTTACAAAACTCAAAAACTAAACTAAACATTGTTCCTGCATTAACATACCGAATTCTTGAAGATCCATTCAAAGTAGATAAAGAAGCAAGTGATTTTGCAGTTGGAGCAATGTTATCACAAGTACAAGATAAGAAAAAATATGTGAATGCCAACTATAAAAAGACAATGGATACTGGTATTATACAACTCAGAAAGTACTACTGAATGACATTCGAGCCCTGAGTCATTTCCATTATTATTTATGTTTAGACTCTAGACAGGTCATACAATATTGATGATGTTTATGTATCTCTGCCACCCAGAAGGTCAGATAGGAGGATGGCCCCAAAAACTTCAGGAGAAGTACTTTAACACCCTTCATTGCCCTGGATGAAACCATAAAAATGCTGGAGCATTATCAAAAATACTATGCATCACTTAAAATGTAAATACTAGGAATGGAGGGAAACATAAAATAGTAAAGATGATCAACATGAAGCATACAGAGCAGAATCCAAAATGCAACATTTACAAGTAATGATGAAGAACTAATGTGGTTCAATATTCAACTAGAAGATAAGTACTTAGACAAATAATATGAAACTGAACGTAATGTTACAATCAGTAATGGTATAGAATGATCTCTGTGGCAAACAGGGGATCAATAAAGCCCAAAGATAGATATTTACTGGGCACAGTGGCTTTTGTTATACATTATTTGCCAAAGTGGTAGCATACTTTGTAATAAATAAGATCATTGTTATTAAGATGAAACACATATATACTTAATGCTGTCAAACTCAGAAATACTTGTTGTATTAAACATTTACGTATGTAATTTGTATAACGATACAGGTTCTATGGAAATTATGAACGGTTTATTAGAACAGCAAACAATTATATCAGACACCTGTAGAAAGATGTATAATTCAACATTTCACCTATCACAACAAAACCTTACCAAAACATATATAATAACAAAATATAACATCAAAGTATTATGAATATCGTCTGAAACCTTATATAAATTCATATTAAACATTCAGTAGTTGGTTTGTCTTCCTCATACTCTAATAACCTTCGCAAGGTAACATGGCATGTTGTCAATGAGGTTATTGATGTAATCCACTGTGATTTCATCCCAACTTCTTACTAGAAAGTGCTGCAACTCAGATACAGTAGCTGGCTTAGGGTCGTGGTTAGCAATTTTCTGGCAGTTCTGCCCAACAGTTCACAATGGAATTACAATCTGAAGACTTTGCTGGCCTTCGTAATCTTGGAATGTCCTCTGGGTCGAGATAATCCTGTACAATACGCACACTATGGCCAGTGGCATTATCATCCTGGAACGCAAAGTTATTGCCTAACCTGCTGTAGCATATGGCAGAAATATCGTTTCCATTTGATGTCTGTGGGAGGTACCATTAACGTTTCCCTAGAGGATATGAAGAGCAGGTTTTCCACAATAATGAATAGCTGCCCAAACATGTTCATCTGGTCTCCAGGAAAACGACGAACACGAATCCTACCATTTGTTTTAAGGAGCCAGAAATAGGATTCATCTGAAAAGATGACATGTCATCAGAGTCCTAATTCTAAGTTGGCGTGCTGTATTGCCCAAGTAGCATGGTGACAGCAGTGAATTCTGCTTAACATGGTTTTCAGATAGTCCTTCTTGCAAAATAACCTTGTTTGAAAAGTTTCCTATTCACTATTCTTCTGGATACTCTGGAATGAACATGTTCATGCCATTCCTGACATAAGGGGCAGTAGTTTTTTGGCGTATAACAGTAGACAATGTTTCCTGTAGTCTGATGATGTTTCAGGATTCTTGATATAGTACACTGGGGGTACCCTACTGTTCTGGCACTGTCCATTTACTTCATACCATTTCTGGACAGTTGAATAATTTGACGCTCTATAACTTCTGGCAGGCAACATGGCATGACTCTACACCAAGTATCTCAGAGAAATTGTCTGAACAAAGCGTTGATCTATTTCTAAAGTATTATACCAAAATAACACCCTTTTATACAAAAACAAGTGTGTATGTGTGTTTTGACGAACAAATGGTCAAAACAACTTTTACAGACCAAAATAGAAACTACCAAATGTTTGTCCGATCATATGCTACCTTCTCTGTTACTACTCGGGTGTTTACTCAAAAACTATTCCATGCATGTAGACAATAAAATCAATATAGAACAGTTTGCAAACATTATGGCCAAGACTTTACCAATAAGAACATTTAGGAAGATACAAGTGGACAGAAATTATGAGGATGATTGGTACTTCCACAGTCACAACAATCATAATCACTTCATGACCTCCACAACCTTTCACTAGATGAATACCAATTAGGTATTAAGAAGACACTGCAGAAGATAAGACAGTGCATCAACTGTTTTGGATGCTGGTGTTTTGTAAAATATTAGTGTAAATTATGTTAAGTGTGCTGCTTATGAAAATGTCCACAAAAGGAACAACATTGGCAACTACAGCAGTGTTGTGATGGAGCACACTTGAGGAAATTGCTGTTGATATGCTTGATCCTCTATCATAGAATAAAAGTGGGAAGGAGAAACTCTAGTAAAGAATCTAGGCTTACAAATGAATATTTTCAAGACTTGAGATGCCTATAGAACTTTTCTCTTTGAATCAGCCTTGTTTGTGGAGATGGGTCAAATTCTGGGATGCACAAGACCAGAACAACAGTCCTTCATCAATCTTCTGATAAGGAGAGATACAATTATACACTTTTAAATCAGTTAGCCATTTATTTGGATGAATTTAAGAAAACGTGGGTTCAGGCTCTTCTACTTATTCCTGGGTTATTGAAGAGCAATAAATGAAGCTATAGGCAAAACACCAACATCAATGATGTTTGTGGTTTCTGTAGTCACCCTGAGGACAGTCACTCAGTAGAGTCTTAAACAGAACATACAGAGAGACCAAGGAACACCAATGATGCCATAAATGACTGGACCAAAGAAAGACTTAGTTCAATTAGTAATAAAATGAAAAATCACTATGATGTAAATTATGGCAAGACTGGATTTCATCGTGATGATATGCTACAGCTGCACAATACACACCACAAGAGTTTGTTTGGATGGTTATTACATTTCCTACCAAACTTATAGAGGGCTAACTACACAGCATGGTCACAAGTAAATAGACACCATCTTTTCAGAAAAAAATTAAAATTTTC
>NW_013670832.1:10880-19775 GCF_000517525.1 Limulus polyphemus | reverse complement strand
CCCACCAACCCAAACAGCGCCCTAAACCATCATGCTGAAACCACCATGCTTCACAGTTGGCTGCAATCTGTTGAGCCAAAACTCTTGGTGAGGCATTCTTCAGACCCATATCCTTCCACTGTCCTAAATTTAAGCGAATCTTGATTCGTCTGAGAACAATACAGTCTTCCAAAAGTCCAGAGGCTTGATCATCATATTACTTGCCCACTTCTTTCGTCTGACTATGTTGGCAGGTCTTAATAAGGGCTTCCGTCTAGCTGCTCTGCAACGATAACCCAATCTGTGGAGAATCCGTTGAACAGATTTCGGGCTCATCCCACCAACTTTGGCCACTTCTGCAGAAGTTAATCTTGGATCCATTTCGATGCTCCTCTTGACAGCCCTTTTTGTCCTCTCTGATGGACCAGGACGACCTGGACGCTGCTCAGTTGTTTCCTTGCCGAGTTTCCTGAACTGCACGATGATTTTGTTGACTGTCGAAAGCGGGATTCCCAAATTCTGCGAAATTTGCCGCTGACTTATTTCACCATCTGCTTGACCAACTATTCTTTCTCTAACAAAATCTGACAATTGGAGAGAACCTTAAATTATAGGCATGTTGTAGCACAATATAATTAGTGTGCGGACGATTTTAATTTATATAGTGCTCTGTGAACACAAATTAGTTAGCATAAATGAGTTAAATGACGAAAAATTAGGTGTCTATTTACTTGTGACCACTCAGTGTACACTGTCCAACTATAATTTAGAACTGATAAACTGCTTAGAGGGAGGGCAGCTAGTCAATACCACATAACACCATCTCTTGGGCTACCATCATATTATAACGCCCCTATGTCTGAAAGGGCGAGTATGTATGTTGATAGGATTCGAATCTGCGACCCACAAATTGCGATTTGAATGCCCAAAGCAGGATATGCTAGTCCCTACCTCTACCTCGCTGCAAGACAGGACAAACAATGGAGTTAAGTAGTTGTTGGGAAGGATTCAATGTTTTAGTGAAAATAATAAATGACGTGGTTTACATAATCCATGCATTCCAAGTCAAAGGTCATCCACCATCTAGAACAGAGTAGTAGTAGGAAGTTGTTGTTTAATTACTTAGTCTGCGTTAACTATTTCAGCACCATAATTTTGAGTTTCTGTTTTAATAAAGCACTAAAGTACTAGAGACACAGGATAAGGCAGCAAATAATTTCTAGCATTATTTATTCGTGAAGTTAAGGTTATCATTTAGATATTGTTAATTATATTAAAGAACATGAAATCTGTTGAACTTTCAGCTGAAGTAATGAACTGCTTTACTTTCATTGAAATGACTGGTCTTTACATTATTTTTACCAATTGCTAAAAAAGAACCCATCCAATAATAGAAACCGCTACAAAATATATATCGTTCTAAAACCATCAAATAATACATTAAGTTTGATAATCTAATATTGTTAGGCCAATACTTGCTGAAATGCATTTTTGAATAAATATTTGATTTAGTACTGACATATCATGTTTATACTAGTACTTATAATACTGTGGAATTCCAGTTCCAGTTGGCTTATGGGACCATTTAAAGTTAGGCAAATTACAGAAACGCAAAATAAAATATATTACCACATTTTAATCAAGTAGCAATATATCTAAAGTTGAGCACCAAATTCAATAATTTTCTTAGTGCTATTCAAGGCTGTCATCATCCAATAACAAACGAAAAAACTTACATAATGCCAATAGAAAACCTAACCACATTCCAGTCACTATTCATTCAGATAAGAGTAACCCAAGAGTTAGTAGTGGGTGCTGTTCACCAACTGTTTTCCCTCAAGTTTATCAATTCAATATCAGAGATGGCTATGTGTATAATGTTGAAGGATAACAAGGGACTTTGTGGTCCATCTAAGCCGTCCTATTCATTAAATTAAAATCAAAACTAAAAACTTTGAAGCCAACCCCTATTTTTGAAGCTTTTTCTTAAACTCCCTTAAAGTTAACTGAATTTATGACATCTGAAAGCAACCTGTTCCAAAAGCAACCACCCTGTTAGAAAAAATAGACATGTCTTAGAAGGAGATAACTCCTTCTCTGCTAAGATTTATATTTGTGTCCCCTAGTCTTACCATTCTCACCATTAAATACAAAAAATGATGTGGTTCACAACACTATCAATTTTTAGCACCTCAAATAGATTATCTCTTCTTCATTTTTTTTTCAAGAGAAAACAAAATGAATGATCTTAACTTATTGTCGTATTCTCTCGTAGCTCTTCTTTGAATCTTTACGTCAATTCAATGTCATCTCTGACGTAAGGAGCCCAAGACAGTACCCCAAATATGACCCGAAAAAAAACCTATACAATGAAATTATAGCCTCTTTAGATTGTATTCAATATTTCTGGAGATACAACGTAAAATACTATTTTTCCTGCCACTAGCAACAGTACAATGCATGAATGGCTTGAGAGCGTGATGAACCAGAACATCAATATCTTTTTCTTGCATAACACTGTTAAGGTTATTCCCATCGAAATTATACTCAATTATACTCATAATTGAATGCCCCCAGTGGCACAACGATATGTCTGCGGACATACAACGTTAAAAACTGGGTTTCGATACCTGTGGTGGGTAGAGCACAGATAGCCCATTTTGCAGCTTTGTGCTTAACTACAAACAAACAAATAATGCAAATTATGATATTCCACATGCATTACCTTGCATTTTGTTGTAATTAAAAGCCATCTCCCGTTTATTTGCCAAACTTACGAAATAATCCAAATCCTTTTGTTAAGCAGTATAATCATCTTGAAAGCCAGCAACACCAAATCTTTAATGTAATCAGCTATTTTCAGATAATCTATTTACTATTCCTTCATCTATGTCATTGATGTAATTCGAAAAGAGCAAAGGTCCTAATACTGAACCCTCAGTTATCCCCCTCGTGACGTTAATCCAGTTTAATTGAAATTCGTTTATAACAACCTCTGCTTTAAGCCATCTAACCAGTTTTCTATCTAATGAGGCAATCTATCTTCCACATATACAGATATTCTTAACAAGCCTTTTATGTGTCACCTTATCAAATAATGTTTCTTAAAATCGAGATACACCAAATCCACACCTTTACCTTCATCTATACATTATAGATTCTGCTTTGTCAGAAGATTAGTGTGGCAAGATTTTTCCCTAGCGAGATCACGCTGACTATCCAACATCTGACTACATGTACAAGTGCCTTGCAAAAATATTCACCCCAATGATGCCACATTTTGAGGAAATACCAATTATGCATTATGATTTTTTTAAACTTGTTTTTATTCAAAACTTTAATAATCAAACTTAACATTGTTTTGTGTGAAAGAGGTTGAATGTCAGCAAAAGCCGCAAAGAAAATATATAAATTGAAATTTGCTGATTGCATAAGTATTCAACTTCCTAAATCAGTTTTTGATGTAGCCCCTTTGGCAGCAAGTACTACTGCGAGTCTTTTTGGATAGGTCTTTATTAGCTTTGTACAATGGGATGGTGTAATTTTTGCCCAATCTTCCTGGCAAAATTGCTCCAGTTCTAGCAAGTTTGTTGGAGATCATTGATGGACTGCAATCTTCAAGTCCTGCCCTGAATTTTATAATGGATTCAAGTCAGGGCTTTAGATGGGCCACTCCAGGACATTCACTTTTTTCTTTTGAAACCACTCCAGTGTGGCTTTCACCTTGTGCTTCGGGTCATTGTACCGCTGAAATATGAATTTTCGACCAAGTTTTAGATTATTGACTGACTAAAGCAGTTTTCTTCTATGATTCGCTTGTAATTTGCACCGTCCATCTTCCCTTCAATCCTGACAAGCTTCTCAGTCCCTGCTGATGATTTGGGATGGTGTTGACTAGGGGATGTGCTGTGTTGGTTTGCAGTAGACATAACGCTTTGAATTTAGGCCAAGAAGTTAATTTTTTGTCTCTTCTGACCACAAAACCTTCTGCCATATGTCTGCAGTATCATTTACATGCTTTGTCGCAAACTCCATACGAGATTTAAGATGATTCTTTTTCAGTAATGGCTTCTTTCTTGCCACTCGCTCATACAGGCCAGCTTTGTGTAGGGACCGGGACATTGTCAATGTATGAACACTGAATTCCATCTCAGACATGGAAATTTGCAAATCTTTCAAAGTAACTGTTGGTTTCATACTGGCATCATTAATCAGTTCCTGTTTACCCGGCTGCTTAGTTTAGAAATGTGGCCCTTATCTGGGTAGTGACTGGATGGTATGAAGCACATTCTAGTTCTTAATGATGGACTTCACCATACTCAAAGGGATAATCAACGATTATGAAATTTTCTTGTAACCTTCTTCTGATCTGTGCTTCTCTATCGCTTTATCCCTGACTTTTTTGGAAAGTTCCTTGATCTCCATGGTTGATTTTTCGTATCACTATGTGAGTTGAAGCTTCAACAGAAGCATTTACTCCGACGTTAAGTTAAACCACTTTGATTACACATAGACAGAGACCATTACACTAATTTTCAAACTAATATTTTGCACCTGAACTGATTTAGGGTTGCTATAGCAAAGGGGTTGAATACTTTTGCAACTGAGAATATTATAGTTTTCTTTGAAAATTTAACTTACTAACATAATATCAGCGTTTCTTAGTTTTCTCAACTTGAAATAGATTGTGTAGGTTCTAAATATAAAGTCCCATATGAAAGTTTCCTTAGTGCAAACTAAGACGACAAGAAAATGTAGAAAGTTTGCAAGAGGGTGAATACTTTTGCAAGGCACTGTATTTGTCCCTTTTACAGCTTTGCACGCAAATTGTGAAGAAGAAAATGAATATCCTGTAAGAATATCCTCCAGTTATATGTTTATATTTGGTGGCATTGCATTTCGAGTAGTCAGAAATACACTGAATCATGTATATGGGTGTTAAACATGTTACACGTTGCGTTATGACTCGTATATGTCACATCACACCTCTCTTTGAGTGAGTAAATTGTTCTTATAAAGTGAATCTAACCCTTTGTATTTTATGTTATGTTTTAACGAATTTAAAGATTAGCAGTTAAATAATTCGTGTAATATGTGTTCAAAAAGGTGAATTGAAGAAAACAAAAGAATTGAGAAACATTCATGATATACTCTTTTTGTTATACGCTTTAAGCAGTATGTCTGTATTATATACAATTGCCAGCTCATTTAAGTTGTTATATGCTGCCAAAAAATGAGGAACAGTTTAACTTATTGTCAATAATTGTACCCTTTTTGTTGTTTAGGTAATGGTTATATTGAAGACCAAGAACTTGATAATTTTCTAAGAGAATTTGTGTCAAGTGTCAACACTAGTGATATTGGGCCAGAGGTAAGAAACACATCCCAAATATGAAATAGATTGCCAAAAGAAAACACCTGCTATATAATGAAAGATTGAACGCCAAACCAAGTTCATTGTATTAAAATAACTAGAAATACCCGCTCTATAGACTAATAAACTGAATATCTTAACAATATAAATAAGTATCCTTACTGTGTCAGTAAATCTCTAACCACATGTATTAAGATAACTAATAATCCTTATTGTACCGATAAGTACATTCCTCATGTACTGACATAAATATATATTCTCATCACGCTGATAAGCTAATGTTCCCATTTGTACAAAGACAGCCATTTGCTTTAATCAGAATCAATAAAAGTGTAAATTTTGTACTTCCTAGTCAATTACTTTCCTCTTATAGTAATTCATTTATATCTAGTTAGAATAAAAACTAACCACTTTTAAAATCCTGAATCCTCTAAGTTTTAGATAAACTAAATTCTAAGACTCAGTGTATGGCTGCTTGTATGGGTTAACCTTTTTTCAAAAAAAAAAGTCAACAGATTGTCACAGTATATTTCAACGTTGTTCTAAACTTTACTTTCAATATTTATTAAAACAAAACAATGACATTAACACTGTGCATTATTTCGAGTTAAAGTAAGAGAAATCTAGCCACTACGAATCAGAGATAAGTTATGTCTCATCTTTATAATTCCTACACAGGTTTGTACTATATCGAGTAATGCAGCCGTAAAGACTTCATTTTTCAAATGAATCAAACAAATTCCTACATGTTCAAAACGCAGCATCACAATAAGAATTAGTTGAAAGAATACCTAAAAAGATGACCAATTTGTTTGTATGAAACATGAATTTACTTGACTATTCTAAATAGAGCAAAAATCACAATAAAACCATTAGTTAAACTATTTTTACACATAGTTATCAAGCATTTGACATCATATTGGAAACACAAATCTAATCATCATTCAAAACGACCTGTTAAGCATAGGAGAAATACTAATCAGAAACTTCTGTTTCATTTCTTAACTTTCCAAACAGAATAGAAAAAAAGATTTACTTGTTAAGTATTACATAAAATATCTCTAATATTCTACATAGCTTTACGTGATCAGTATGCAACAGCTGATGCCCGCAAAGGTGAAAGAAAGGGGCCAATAACCTTACACAGTGTATTATCTGATTACAAACAAACATTTGTAACATCTTGGGAGATTGTACACATATATATATAATTAATAGGCACAGGAAATATATTAAGTATGGTAGTTTTATTTATTAAATTTTACTGAAATTAGTTGCAAACAAAAGAAACTTTAGCCTAGATTTCTTAAGAGCAACAAGCTCATTTTCATTATACATGAGCATATAGGAAATTAGAAATAGGCATATTATAAATAACCAATATAGTGTATGTTATTTCTAAAAATATTTGTTTAGACACGGTAGAAGAAATGCTGTACCCCAATCTCGACACCACAGCACAAATCACAGCTATGAAAACATATGTGTGCTTAAATTCTCAATTAGAATTAGAGTATAACTATATCAAGGAAAGAAAGTGAGAAAAAACACATGTAGAATTATTAATTAAACAAAATAAACACTTGAAAATTCCAAAACCACTTTGGTGATATACATACTACATGTAGACACAGCAACTTATTTTAAACTATTTAGTTCAAATTACCCTTGTTGTAACCTAGAACTAACGCTCTCACCAAAATATAGTTGTTATAAACATCCTTCTACCATTTATATTTAAAGTTTTAATTTCTATTTTTATATTCTTTCCTTATGGCTTAAGTTAAAACTGACAAAACTGTTGCTGGTCCTTCATAAACATAGTCCTGTGGTTTGCTAATCTAGACTTTTTCTGTATTCTCGTTAGTCTGAGGGTTTTGCTAACCCAACAGACTGATCCTGTAACATCATTAACTTGAAACTCATATGGGAAGATAAAGCTGCCGTAGGCTATGCTTTTTTTTGCATGTGCTTACTGAATTTTTAGAAGTGATAGTGTATCCCTACTCAGTTTCTCCTTAAAATTAGAGTTCCCACTTAACCTCCAAGGAGTACATCTGGCTTGGAGAGCATTTCCGAAAGTTTTCTTTATCTCGTAGGATTTTAAGTGCAATTCTCTTTCATTTTTAATTTGGTACTATCAGTTTGCCATTCTAAGTTGTGTTCAAGGTGTTCCTCCTATTATTCATTTTCTATTATAAGTTGAAATAAAGGTTGTGCTTGCGTCAGTGTACAATGTGTATGTGTTCCTTTACTTAAGGCATTCCACTTAATTTGAAAATAAAATATTTCAAATCTCCTACATGTGGATCAGATCGCGTGTAAAATACATATTCCATAAATAAGGAATACCGTAGTAATCAGGATTTGATTTGTTTGTGTTTTCCTTATAGCAAGGCCACATCGGGGCTATCTGCTGTGTCCACCGAGAGGGATCGAACCGCTGATTTTAGCGTTGTAAGTACGGAGACTTACCGCTGTCATAGCGGGGGACAATTTGATTTGTGCAAATTGTTGTGACTTATTTGCTTTTGTTGTTCCCTGTTTCAATTTGTGAATGACTGCTGAATCATGTTTGTCTCATGTACAAAAACATATCAACAAGATGAAGAGGAACTGGAATCAATCTGGAGGAATATTTCTTGGATGTTGAGTGATTCTGGAAATTCAGAATACTAACAAAGCATACCAATTGGTTATCTGAATTTTCTACGGTAGTTGTGACAGTCTTCAGGCAAGTCTAGCTTGATACAAAAGTAAGGATATTGCAGGATAGCTGACTTTATTTGAAACCAAGTATGTAGAAGCCTTAAGAAAAAGTCTGTATAGTGCCATGACTACCAGTGTTTAGTACTCCTGAAAGCAAATGCTGTGATTCTGTTTGTGTTGATCAGAACAAGACATGGCCCGTAAGTAACTACTACTGTCTTGAGTTGATTCACTACCCCGAAGAGTGGCTGAGTCGAAAGTAGATTTAATTGGAATTTTTCCTGAAACCTTTTTCAAAGGAAGGCATGGTTACAAACCCCAGGTTTATCCCAGAACTGGAGCCTTGGAAATAAAGACAAACAGCCTTGTTGGCACCCCAACCACTACTGCTGATAGAATCACAAAAGGAATAGCTTGCTATCATTTAAGGGGCATCATGTAAAACGTGATTTGGACTGCTCCCTTGGGAATTTCAGACAAGTGTATAGACACAAGAAGGGGCATTACATCTGTCGTTGTTACGTTTACTGGATCCAGCCACCGATTCTTTGTCACTATTATAAATGAGTACCAGTTGTATGTCTGGGATACAGTAATAGCAGAACTGAAGTAAATGCCCAACCAGGAGGACATTACAAGATTACCATGGCCAACAAAGTCTCCAGATTGTAATCCCATTGAGAACTGTTGGGTAGAACTGAACCAGAAAATCGCTAACCACTACCCTAAACCAGCTACTGTAGATGAGTTGCAGTGCCTTCTAGTGACAAATTGGGATAAACATACGATCAATAATAGCTGGAGACGGCTTGAATGGGTAATGAAGAAAAACT
>NW_013670832.1:5087-10859 GCF_000517525.1 Limulus polyphemus | reverse complement strand
GACAAGGTTTTGTACCTGATGATGACAAAACTTTGTCGAAACGTTGTACATTTGCTGTTATGTTAAACTTATATTAAAGTTTTTCTTCATTACCCATTCAAGCCGTCTCTAGACATTATTAGTCTCAAAGTGGGTTCCTCGTCACCGAATTTGAAAACATACGATCAGTTTCATCAATAACATGATAGCATTCCACGTCGCCTTGAGGAAGTTATTATAGTACGAAAAGGACCAACCAAGTACTGAATGTTTAATTTGAACTGATATAAGGCTACAGACGATATAAATAAAAAAATGATGTTATATTTTGTCATTATACATATATTTTGGTAAGGTTTTGTTGTGATAGATGAAATGTTGAATTACACATCGTTCTACAGGTGTCTGATAAAATGTTTTTCTATTGTATTAAATCGTTCATAATGTTCATAGAACCTGTCTCATTTACAAAGTACATATGTAAATGTTTAATATAACACGTATTTCTTAGTTTGACAGCGCTAAATATATCTATATTCTTAATAATATTCATCTCATTTGTTACAGAATATGCAAATATTTGGCCAAGACTGTAGATTAAACCCAGTAGACTGTGCTATATGTAGTTTACTATTAAAGGCTATTATGGCACGTCACAGAAAAAACCGCTGGGAGTTGTTATCTTTGTCACGCATTTCTGCAACTACTTGTATAGAAGAAAGCTCAATATTACAATATGGTGTGTACATATTTATGTTATTTGCACATTACCCTTTATGATTTTCTGAAATAAGCTGTAATGTTTCTTTTATATATTATATTTTAATTTATTTACAGAGCATGAGTTAAACGAGTAACATTAGTTTAGTTGCTTTAGTTCAGGGTTTTTATTTGTTACTTTGTTGTATCATTTCAGTGATTTGACTTTTTTCTTGCAGTTATCTTGTTCAATGAAAAGTTCTCTTACAGATGTAAATGAAAATAGAATGTTATTACTCCTATAAGGTGCCAGGGCTAAGAACAGACAGTGGCTTATAGATTCAGTTACTCTTCCAGAAAACCAGCATGGGGGTTATAGTATACAGTAAAAAAATCCTAGGGTCAGACTCTGCTTCTGGACTTAAGGTTGACTCTCCTGAAATGAGTATTTTTGAAGACTTGCTTCAATGGCATTAAACAGAGTTTAGTACTGCTACTGCTCAGTAAAGGTCGTATTGACTGTTTTATCACGGGTTGATAGTTTCATACCAAACTTGAGTTGTTATTACGTTTCATTTTTCTTTGGAATGTTTTTAAAAGATGCCATTGGAGTAATATATACATTCACCTGGCATTATCCCAGGAATAAACTTCTAATCCCCCAAACCAACACTCAGACACTTATAGCGGAGCTGACCTTCTCTGCCCTTATGTAACTTGATTGCATAAATGTTATTCAAGCCTGTCAGACTAAGTGTGCAGTGTTTCTTACTATGGACGACATCATATGTTTGTCGAGAAGTGGGATGATCACAAAAATGGCGGTAGCTTCCAGCTTCTAGTATTATGGAAGAAGATACAGACCAGCTAGAGTTAGAGCTAACCAACACTTTGGCTCTTGCTCCATGGGATACAAAGAACACCAGGCATTAACTTACAACTACTATGTCAAACGATGCATGCGTTTATTTTTGTTGCTGGGTTCTGAGAAGATTCGTTCAACCCCGAAGCTACT
This sequence comes from Limulus polyphemus, assembly GCF_000517525.1. Taxonomy (NCBI): domain Eukaryota; kingdom Metazoa; phylum Arthropoda; class Merostomata; order Xiphosura; family Limulidae; genus Limulus; species Limulus polyphemus. Next base: position 9,166 of record NW_013670832.1, on the reverse strand, counting down.
TTATTTTGTATAGTGACCAATAGAACATTGGACTTAGATAGAGTCACACCTTCAGTGGGACCACAAAGTCAAGAAGCTTAAACACATTTCTCCAGTACTGCTGTAATTGGATTAATTTATTTTACAATTTTGGCTTGAGTTTTATTTGCGTAAACCAATTAGACAGCATATATTTTGTGTGGTGAACAGTAAGTTCTTAATTCCTTCTTTCAGCTTTCATTTTGTTTGAAACCAGTTGTAATAGTTTATTTTACTTTTGTTTGAAATGATTTTAATCTTGCTGTTTTCTTTTGGGTGCGGCATATGCATAAATACACACGCACACATATATATATATATATTGAGATGTATCGTATGATATTTCTATACTAATGTAGTGCTGGATTTAGTTTTGCCTCCTCAGATGCTTGTTTATACGTCTGTGTATCTGTATGCATTCTTTATGTGTGTCTTATAACATAGCTGATATGGTGTTGACTTCCAAAGAGTATGAATGATCGGCCCTTGGTTAATGTTTCAAATCAAATAAATGATTAAAGTGCGAACTTTCATATTTATACAATTAAAAGTGGAAGCCTTTGACAGCTTTAATAAAATTTGCATTTTAGTTATTTATTCGAGTAAATTTGACTTTGAAATCCCTTCTTGCAGTTTTACTTCCCCTGTGTGTGTAACCCAATCTTTCCATAGCATTTTAAGCTCAATTCTCTGTTATTTGTGTAGTGTAGTATTCTTATTTTACTATCAATTTCATTCAACGTGCTCGTCCGTTCAGTTAGTTCACTATTGTGTTTTCTTCAGACACTTATGTTTATGAAGAAATGAATATTTTGCTTATGTTGATGTACAACCTTATATTATACCTTATATGTGCCTCCTTATAAGTGTCATTACAGTTAAATTCGCCTATTAAATCCTTCAAGTTAGTCAGCTTATCTGTGAGATAATTATTCCATAAACTAGGTTTACCATAATAATCAGGCTTTAAGATAAATATTATTTCTAGGTAAATACAGTAACGTGTTTTGTTTTCAAGCTTTAATTATGATCAATGTTATTGCTGTCAAGCTTTGATATTTATGAATGCGTTTTATCATGCATACCGCAGAGGATAAAACATTTAAAAAAGAAATTGAAGTGTAACAATACTGTCTACTGTTAAGTTCTTTTATTTATGTACTGTATATAACGCAGAAGCTAAAGCACTTAGAAGAGACAAACTGAAAAAGAAGAGTTTTCGTTCTCTTTCGTCCTACTGAGTATTGTATTTCCGTAGGGTCCGCGAAAGTGTTTTGTTTCAAGAGTAAATACAACCAAAATTAAGAGTAACAAACACTTTTATTTCTTGCTTTTGAAGTTCATATCTCATGCTGTGTTGTAGCCTACAGTGTGCATAATTATTCTCGTGATTCATGGCATGTGCACGTTTTACTGACGTCACGACAGTACATATTGCAACGTTAAACGTCCCTTATGTGTGTCTACTGACTGACTTAGATTCTTACTTTATAGTGGTGCGAGTGCTTAAAATAGGTGACCCTTCCAGGCGGTCTTCGGCTCCCTTTCGGGAAATTAGGCCAGTTAAAAGTAAAGTGTTTAAAAATTATACCACAGTTATTGTTGTGTTTCATCAAATTTACTACCACAGAAAATATAAAAACAGATTTTGAATATTACCTTGTTAGATGCAATGGAAATTTGAACGGAATTTTGACGGCAGTTGGTACATACAAACTCTAATTAAGTTGTGATGTTTTATTATAACGATTATAGAAGAAATATGGGTTTGACCAGTTCATATCAATATCAGCAAATATGTTCGAGCTATAATAATCATGACTGTTTCTTCCAACACCAGATGCTATCTGAATCAATGCTGGAAGAACTTAAAAAATGTTTCATGGAGGCGTATGACGATAACAAGGACGGAAAGATTGAAATTAGAGAGGTAGGCGGCGCTATACTAGCACTTCATTTACCGTGTTATTTGAATATTCCATAAAAATATTGTTTATGTTCAAAACATAAGTTACATATACGTTTATAACCATCAAAAAACATATTTTTAATATTATAGTAACAAAAAATTATTCTTAAACTTTTCCCAAATCTAAAAGTATTTTGTTATGGACTTATTATTATTATAAAATAAAGTGAATCTCTAGGAAAAATCCAGAAATAGTTACATGCAATGTTATCTTTAGAAAGTCAAGTCTTTTTATTATAACAAAAATAATTTTCTATTTTTATCACCAAAAGCTTCTTACTATCCGTTTGAAAAGAATTCGATAATCTCTCTATTCGTAACAAAATAATTTAGTTTCCAATTTTAGCTTTCTCAAAAATTCAATAATCGTTCTTTCTATGACAATAATAACTTAGTTTTCATTATTTTAGCTTGTTTAAAGATTAAATAATCCTTCTCTCTCTGTAAAAATAATAATTTATATTTACCTTTGTAAGCTTGATCAAAGTTCTAATAATACCTCTTTCTTCAGCAATAATGACTTAGTTTTCCCAATTTTAGCTTGCTCAATTGCTTCCTCTTGAGGAGAGTTTCTTGTTGCTTTTTCGCTTTGACAATCCACTTGAGTCCAGCGTGGAATTCATGAAGGTGAACAAAAATTCTTTCATTTAAGTATCCTTCTATTTTTACTAAATTGCACTTCTCCTTTAGTCTTCTTTCATTTTATACTTGTCTTCAAGTTGCTTAAAATTCTTACATTATTCTAAACACTGAAAGGAAACGTTTGTTATCTTTATATGGTTTCTTGTATTTAGCTTGAATTATATGTACTATTCAAACAACAGCTATTAAAATAGCTTAAGATGTCAGAGAACATTATTATTTTATACGTATATTATTTTCGTAAAAAATGCTTAACGCAGAACAATGTAACAAGAGAAATAAAAAAACAAATATTAGAAATGCCATTCTAAATTTAATGATCATTAAACAGGGTAATTGTATTTCCGTGCTACCGTGAGTAATGAAACATTGTAAATGCGCACTCGCATTTACAGATGATGAAGTGAAAAAAACAATGACAGACAGTTACATTAAGAATGTTTCTGTTGTCTCTTGTTGCTTAATAGACAATACATACTAGTTTGATACACGTAGTACTGGTAGTATAGTTGATAAAGAGTATATATTATATAGTTATCTGGAACACTAGCACTTAAATATGTTCATACTATTGTTTCGTAGACTAGTTCTTGAATGTAAACATTTAAGCCGACTAGCCACTTTATTAGGATCCCTCCCCCATATAGTTGTATAACTGTTCATTTATTTGGATGCACAAAATAAGAGTGGCAAATTACAGAGAATATGTCTGCTGTTAGGAAATACTGATGTCTTTAGTTGTTGGTGAATGACCGATGAAAAACAAAATTGGAGAATTTGTATTTATGTCAAAACTCCTAAGGCTATGAGCTGCCGTACCTAATTTGGAACTACTGACGAGAGGGAAGACAGCTGGTCAGCAGCACCCTTCTACCCAACATTCTATAAAGCACCCACAGCTTAAATTGCTGTTAATATTTTTTATGTATCGCACGGATTCGAATCCATCTTGTCAGCTCGGAAGTTCAGCGCAGAAGCATTTAAAGTGCTGCAGACCTCAAAGTGTACCAGTTGACCGATTCATCAACATTTATTGGGAATCAGTGGTATCTTCAACTATAAATAAACGAATTAAATTGAATTGAGAAAGTTGACAACGATGTTTCTATAAAGGTAATCAAGACATTGTATAGTAAAGACAATGTGTCTGAACTATTGACGTTAAAATAAAAGATTAAAATACACAAGGAAGCAGTCGCTCTTAACTACAAATTCACAGGTAAGTAAAGTAGTTTAATCAACTCTGTATATTTTACTGATCACGTGATGGTATAACCATCAGATTAAAACCATAAAAACTGTTACTATCACCTGAACAGTCAAGTACACATGCTTAGCGATGACCATAATGAACATAAATAAAAATAGGGGTCACTGATGAGGAGTGGAATTCTCCGAAACTAGTCTGGCCAACAGACACACCCCCAATGAAAGAATAGACCATTCCAAG
>NW_013670832.1:0-4673 GCF_000517525.1 Limulus polyphemus | reverse complement strand
TACCTATAAAATGATAGGTTTTTTTTTGTGAGTGTCAAACACTTAAATACACCATTTCGATAAATAAAAATAATATATATCGAAATTCAACCGTATTTTTTGTCTAGTACTTTTGTAAGTTGTGTTGAATTTCGACAAATGCTTATAAACACGAAATCTTGACTTGCGTCGTATTTCTCCATTATCTAAAACAAAACATTCACTCAGTTTGATAAAGTATTTTTCTTGCTAAAAAGTTTATAATCTTATATTAGAAGAAATTTTCATGCTATGAGTAAAAGAAAAAACTAACTTATGTTTACATTTGATGGAGTTTTTCAAATCTTTCAAGATTTTATTTGCAACATAAAACAGGACTGAAGTGAAAGGTAATAAACAATAAGCTGTATTTTTGAGCAACAATTCCTGCTTCTTTAAATTTATATTTATTGGGCTGAATCCATAATTACAATTAATTGATAGTCTTATTTGTTGTGGAAGAATTAAAGACTAAATCTTTCATATGTCAGTCTTTTGTTGATGGTTATAGGGTTATGAGCTGATGGCCAATATATCAATCTGGTAAAAAATATTTAATAATCCCTCTCTCTGTAAAAAATAATAATTTATATTTACCTATGTTAGCTTGATCAAAGTTCTAATAATTCATCTTTCTTTAGCAATAATGTTTTCACAAATTTAGCTTGCTCAGTTGCTCAAAAACAAAAACAAGAAAATCCAAAGTTTCATTTGTTTTTTGTTCATATGTACTTTACAAAACAAAATTTCAGGAATTTTCAGGACTCATAAACAAATTTATACGACAGTCCAATCCTGCTATGTAAAATTAAACTTGCACTTTCAGTTTATTAAACGTACTCACCAAGGCAAATGATAACAATTATCGGCACAAGATTCACAGTGGCCTATATGAAATATAAATAAAACCGATCCTAATATTCAAACTTTTTTATTGTTTGTTCTTGTCTTCTTTAATTAAGTCGATAATTACAGCGGTTTTCAAGAATTTCCAACAGTGAACGTTTTAGAGCACTTTTCCATGCCTTCCAGGAATTCAAGATGAATAATAATATTTGATGAAATTATTTCGAGAATTTAAATATTCAAATAAAGATTTAAACGAGAGGAACGTTGTGAAGAGATAAGGTGTTCGAATAGTGCCCAAGGAAGTGCAGATCAATAGGCGTTTAAAGGTAGTTCATATTAAATAAATATAGGGAGTAGTAGTAGTTACTTATCTGTCTATCAAAGGAGTAGCTGCTTAGAGTGCCACAGATGATATTGTCCACCACAGGAGTAACTGCTTAGAGTGCCACAGATTATACTGTCTACCACAGGACTAACTGCTCAGAGTGCCACAGATTATATTGTCCACCACAGGACTAACTGCTCAGAGTGCCACAGATTATATTTTCCACCACAGGAGTAGCTGCTCAGAGTGCCACACATTATATTGTCCACCACAAGAGTAACTGTTCAGAGTGCCACAGATTATAGTGTCCACCAGATGAGTAACTGCGCAGAGTGCCACAGATTATATTATCCACCACAGGAGTAGCTGCTCAGAGTGCCACAGATTATATTATCCACCACAGGAGTAGCTGCTCAGAGTGATACAGATTATATTGCCCACCACAGGAGTAGCTGCTTAGAGTGCCACAGATTTTCTACCATAGGAGTCTTAAGAGGTTATTATGTCATTGTACAGATCATTGGTTAGGCCACATGATTAATATTTTATTCAGTCTTGGACTCCTTACGTCAGAAAAGACGCTGAATTGTTGGAAAAGATTCAGGGATAGAAGGATGATACCTGGGATAGAAATGTTATCATACGAGGATAGGTTAAGAAATCTGAATTCGTTTTCTCTTGACAAAAGAAGAGTTTGAGAATATCTGATTAAGGGTTTTAAGACTGTTAAGGGAATTGATAGTGTTGATGCATAATCGTTTTTAGATTTAATTGTGTACATGGTAATACTGGGGGACACAAGTATAAATTTTGGCAGAGAAGAAGTCATCTTCATCTGAGACAGCTTTATTTTTCTAACAGGGTGGTTGGTCTTTGGAATGGTTGCCCTTGGAGGTGGTGGATGCAGTTAATTTAAGGGAGTTTAAGGTAAAGCTTGATAAATATTTGAATGACAAGGGATAGCTGGCTTTGAGGCGTCTTTTTTAATTTAATGGCTAGGACGGCCTTAAAGGACCAAAATGTTATGTTATAGTCAACTATCGAACTCTCTGGTGGCTCCAAAAGGGAATCCACTTGGTCTGCCCCACTTAGACATCATGTAGAAACAGTCAGTGTCCATTAATGACGTCATGTGCTAATGGAGATGAATACCCTTCTATGTGGTAAAAGATAAAGTAATCAATATAGTTTATTAAATTGTATTAAACTAGCATAATTTTAGTCAATTACAGTTTTACTAGCAAAATAATATACTCTTTCTTTGAATCTTAAATCATAAGAAATGATAGTTATACTTAAACTGAAATATATTAATTATTATCAGAATATTTTGTCATCTAACTACCCTATCATTAAAATGTAACTAATATGGTGTATAGAAGACATATTAATAATAGAAATAAATTATATTATAACACCAATATGTTGTTTTTATTTCATTAAACACTCAACGTTTCAATTTACACCTTCTTCAGGAGCGTTCAATAAAACACAAACCGAAACTGATAGTACAAAATTTCAAATGGTTTAAATAATAACTTCTGTTCTACCTGATAATGCCACATTCTTACTAGAATGTTAATTCTTTATTCGATGGGTCCTTTTCAACTGTTTCGTGATAAGGGAGCTATGTCTCTCGAGATATGGTAAGTAGGTGTATAAGGAAAGATTGGATACAGTGGGTATCTTAGGTGGTTTGACAAACAAATTGGTTAAGAATGAAAAAGTTATTTTCTCCAAGAAATGCATGGAGTAACCGTTTCAAAAGAGAATGCTTTGTATGGATATAATTTTTTTGTGAAGAGCTAGATAGGATGAGGTAAGTTTGTACGCTCTATTTAGTAGACAGAGAATAAGATTACGTTTGAAAGAGAAGGGTATAAAACTGTCAAATTGAGTAAAAAGACCAGTAAATGTGTTTTTACGACAGACAGAAGCTGAAAAGTCGTTAGCATCATTGTTAACAAGAACGTCCAGAAAGAACATAGTTATTTTCTTAATTTCATGAGTGAGCTGTATAGAGGGGTGTTGTGAATTAAGATAGTCAAGAAAGCATTGGATATGATCAGTATGGCGGAAAATAAATAACGTATCATCAAGATACCTTCTGTAGAGAACAAACTTGAAGTTTAAAAGACGGTTATCGGTCCAATTCTGTTCGTGGTGACAGAGAAAAATGTTGACAAGCGTAGGACCCAGTGGGGAGCCCAAAGCAATGAAACCAAACCGTCATCTTAAAGTACGAGCATGTGAACACATGGGCATGTCTATAAAAACTGGAAGAAAAGCTACAAACCCTCCCAACTCCGCTATCTATCAAAACAATGCAGAAACAGGACATACGATTTTTTCTCTCCAACTTTAAAATTCTCTCAACAGCCAAACAAGATACTGAATTTCTTATAAAAGAAACATTATACATAAAAACTCTCCTTCCGTCCCTAAACAATATACAGTCTTCACTTGATTTAAACTTATCTTAATTACTTCATCTGTTCCACGTTTGTCATGTTGTCGTGTTGTAATTGTATTGTTGCGTCAGCGAGGTCACATGACTCGTGTCACGCCACGTTTCTAGAACTATCCTGTACCTTGGTGAATGCCCTAGCATTTACTAGATATAGGGTAGGCTGGTATATAAAAGATGGTCACAACGTGACGGGACAATGTGTGTGTAGACAGTGAGTAATTGATCTGCAGTCAGAGTGTATTATTGAGCACGTTCGTTGTTAAAGCGTTTGTTTTAGCGCGATTGTTGAAGTTGAGTGTATCGGTAAAGTTATATTCGGAAAGAATAAACCAGTTTTATTAAGTAAGAACTTGTGCCGCTAAAGTTTCGTCGGAAAGAATTCACGGAAAATCAATTAACAAACGGAGACGTAACAAATTGGTGTCAGAGAGTGGGATAGAAAACAAAAAGAGAAGAAAAATGGAAACGAGAGACGGAAAATCAAACTACAGCTTAGCAGACTTGATGGCAGCAATACAAAAACAAGAAAAGAAACAAGAAAAACGAGAAGAGAAATTACAGCAGTTGTTTGAGAGACAACAGTAGTTGCAAGAAAACATGCAACAGTGGCAGCTCGAACAACAAAATAAACAAGAGAAATTACAGCAGTTGTTGGAGGAAAAAGAAAAGAAACAAGAAGAGAGACAACAGCAGTTGCAAGAAAATGTGCAACAGTGGCAGCTTGAACAACAAAATAAACAAGAAGAGAAATTACAGCCGTTGTTGAAGGAAAAAGAAAAGAAACAAGAAGAGAGAACAGCAGTTGCAAGAAAATCTGCAACAGTGGCAGTTCGAACAGCAAAATAAACAAGAAGAAAGATTACAGCAGTTGTCGGAGGAAAAAGAAAAGAAAGATGAAGAACGAGAAAAGAAACAAGAAGAAAGATTACAGCAGTGGCAAGAAAACCTGCAACAGTGGCAGCTCGAATAACAACTGCTGTAATTTCTCTTCTTGTTTATTTTGTTGGAGGA
>NW_013670831.1:69075-71974 GCF_000517525.1 Limulus polyphemus | reverse complement strand
AAGGATGGTTTATATAAACTATACTTGTTTGAGGTTTCTGTGACGATGAGTTGTTTGCACTATACTTGTTTCAAGTTTCTGTAAGGATGGTTTATATAAACTATACTTGTTTGAGGTTTCTGTGACGATGAAAAGTATAGTGCAAACAACGTTTCAAGTTTCTGTAAGGATGGTTTATATAAACTATACTTGTTTGAGGCATCCTTACAGAAAAAGTATAGTGCAAACAACTGTTTCAAGTTTCTGTAAGGATGGTTTATATAAACTATACTTGTTTGAGGTTGAAACAAGTATAATATATACAAACTACCCTTACAGAAACTTGAAACAAGTATAGTGCAAACAATTCATCATCACAGAAATAAACCATCCTTACAGAAACAAACCTCAAACAAGTATAGTTTATACTGTGACGATGAGTTGTTTGCACTATATTTGTTTCAAGTTTCTGTAAGGGTAGTTTGTATATATTATACGTGCTTCAAGTTTCTGTAAGGTGGGTTGTATACACTATACTTACTTCGAGTTTCTGTAGGTGTTGGTTGTATAACGAATACTTGTTTCAAGTTTCTGTAAAGTGGGTTGTGTACGCTGTACTTGTTTCAAGTTTCTGTAACGGTGGGTTGTATACACTATACTATTTTAAGTTTCTGTAAGGTGGGTTGTATACAATATACTTGTTTGAAGTTTCTGTAGGGGTAGTTAAATTTTGTACCTGTGTATGCTTACTTGTCTTTTTTGTGTCTTTAGAACCATGCGTTGAATCACGATTATGATTGGTTCAGAGTGATTAGAATATAGGTACTAACTGAACCCTATTCGTTGTCGTGATCTTTTTTGAGGGGAAAGCCTGGGGGGGGGGGGTATAAATTTTGGCAAATATCGTCTATATCATGTTTTTTTTTGGAAAAATTCTAGTTGTAAAATTATTCTTATGAAATCCTAGGGACATTGTTGTGTGTGTTCCAAAAATGTTTAATTGATTATTTTATGATATCTATTCTTTGTCATATCCTGTTCACTAAATGAATTTATCGGCTTATTTAAAATGCCTGGAAACTGTAGATAGTGGTTTCGGTTTGTTTTCCAAGGTAAGCAGAAGGAAGGAAAACGTGGTATTGACTCACAAGGTCTCCATAACTGACGGCCTACATAGCATGGATAGGATGATGTCACTTTCCTGCTTTCGGAGATTTACTTATAAAACTCAGTCATATATTGTTAAGATTCTGCGTCACATGACCGACACACAACAGAAACATTACGTTAGTCCTACGTCATACAGCTGGTACTGGTTTTGTGGAGTTAGTGGCCGTGTGAGGAAATCAGTTCACTGTTGTTTCTAATAGTTAGTCGGGCATTGATTTAGCTATTGAAAACAAAAGAAATCGCTTAACGATAATTATCAATCATGGACATAAGGGTTTGGGGGGGGGGGATACTTCTTAACGATAATTATCAATCATGGAAATAAGTGTGTGGGGGAATACTTCTTATAGTTTCCTATCTTAGCTGTCTGTTTGTTTAACCGATTTTCAACATGGCATCATTTATCCAAGGGTACATGATTCATACATCAGTTATTGTTAACCATTCGCCATTTCGATTCCAATTTAGTAAATAAACTCTCTCAAGGGACAGGAGTGCTAAGTCATATTTCAATGTGGGGGTGGGCAACTTTTACTGGGGTGTCCAGAGGAGTTAGGCTTCGGAACGGTTTGGACTTTTTTTAAAGGTTAAAATGTCTATTTTGGAAGCATTTAATCTGATTATTCCCTGTGTTATTCAATAACTCAAACATTTAATCTGATTATTTCCTGTGTTATTCAATAACTCAAACATTTAATCTGATTATCCCCCTGTGTTATTCAATAACTCAAACATTTAATCTGATTATCCCCCTGTGTTATTCAATAACTCAAGCATTTAATCTGATTATCCCCCTGTGTTATTCAATAACTCAAACCACACATTTCCATCCACAACCACCCCTCCAGTGAAAAAATAACTGAAGTTGGAAATGATTTAAATTACTTAAATATAACTCTTCGTGCACCAAATAACACTGCATATTATATTTCTAGTTGATTGGGGAAGTCTACAATGTCAAGACATTCGTTTCTGGAATAAGTTATAGCTAACAACGTCATTAATTATTTGTTAGTCGTATTTTTCAGAACTCAGATCCGTTAAGTCGTTTTTAGAATAAAGGCACTGACCGAGTTCGTACGACAGCAGATGTGCCATGGAAACTGAATGCTGTAATTGGTGACGTCACTAGGTTGCGCAAACTCGGGAAATATTCAAGCTTACGCTAATACATCAATTAATGTGTACAGTCTCACAGTGACATTAGGCCCTCGCGTGTAATTACACCTGTATAATGGGAGCATTCTTTCACTAAACTATTTTGTAATCCGAATTACGGTAATTCAGAAAGTTATTCAAAAATGCCGGATGTAATCGCTTAAAAGTTTCTTGTATTTTATTGCTTAAGACTTAGGGAAACGTTCCTTTCAAAATGACTAGTTTTTAATCCATTGGCTTGTTAGAACTAATATCATGACCCTATTATCAAAATAAGTCGTGCATAAGTCATGTAATTTTACAGTCACGTCTAAACAAAATTTGTTGGATCAAAACTTTTTCTTCGATTCTCGTATTTGTGCTGAAACAAGAAACAATATACTTTACATATACATGTATCTAATTAATTTTTTTAAAATCTGATTTGTCTAAACCTACTTCTGTTATAGTAGTAACTTGTATTGAAAAAAAACGAAAAAATTTGCTCGAGATTTCATCCTGCGCGTCATAATGTAGTGAATGGATCTTTTTCGCTGCACTATAGAATGGTCTGTTTGTTCTGGATATTCGCGCGAAATAGCACAAGAGTTAT
>NW_013670831.1:64468-68454 GCF_000517525.1 Limulus polyphemus | reverse complement strand
AATTGACCGTCACATTATAACGCCTCCACGGGGATTCGAACCCGCAACCCGCAGATTGCGAATCGAGTGCACTAACCACCTGGCCATTCTGAACTGGTAGACTAGATTAGAGGAAGGCAGCTAGCTTAGTTAACAGCACCCACTGCTAACTTTAGCCCTACTCTAATCAAAATTGGAATTTGGCTGTCACTCTTATAATGCACGCATGGTTTCAAAATGCGGAGCGTGATGTTTGTTATTGTTGTTTTAGTGCAACGGGACGTGAACCTTGGATCATGAGACCCAAACTCCGATACACCAACCGCTAAATCACGTCCGACCCCATCAGATTATGACAAAACTGAATAAATGATTAATTCTCGGGTGAAGAGCAAACTATGTTTTACGAAAGTGCAAAATAAACTCATAGCAGTAACTTTATGGTCTATTATTATCTTCTGATCGACCCAATAACGAATATAGTAAATTAAATATAATGTTATTGCATTCTTCCTTATAAAAATTATAATACATTACTTCATCGGAGTTTTGGGTACGCTCACTCTTAGTGATATTTTCGGCCATAATCCCAATAAATCACACGAAGTTCGGCCACCCTAGAAAAGTTAGGTTAGCTCTATATCGATATACTGGCGTTAACAATACAAAATAATATTTATAATAAAAACATTGCAATTAAACAAATATATTAAACCTTTTTGATAATGACAGTAACATTAAGTAAGAGATAGAGTATTTGATCCTTTACTTATGTAACGCCTGTGCACTATTGTAGAATTGATGTTCCTCGACGTCAGTACACTCAACTTGTGTTTGTAATAAGGATAAGTGTATAAATAGAACTATCAGTTTCAAGTTTGTCAAATCCTTTACATTTTAAGCAGTAATTTAACATTTATGTGTACAAAATAATCAATCAAATAATTGTATGTGACTTATCAAAAGTTTGGATTTTCAATTAGATCCGCGTTTTAATAAGCCAATCACATACTTCCAAACATTTTTAAACATGCATCTCTATAAAACCTAAATATTTGTTAGGTCGTAAAACATAAACTAATTGCTATTATAATAATATTATTATTTTTTATTAATGCACTATTTGAGGTAAAAATTGCTTATATATATATATATATAGCTAATTTTCTGGTTTTATTTGTTTTACTGATTCAGAACCATTATTCCCAAACAAAAAACTCCTTTAATAACAGTTTTATTTTCTAGATTTCAACATGGAACAGTTGAGAATAACATAATTACGTTCTATACGTTAGCCTAAAAAGAATCACGTCATTATACGCAAGTTTAAACTTTTTTTTTGCGCGCAAATTAATCACCGAGACAATATTTGTGACTAACCGTGTTATTATATTAATTCAACTCGTTATCTTGATAATATAACAACTTTTTTCTCTCTGTACAATCCGCCCTAAAGCCTCAACAGCGCCACGTAACGGCGCACTGTGATATATATATATATAATCTCAACGCTAGAGGGCACGACGTGCTTGGTTTCCCTCACCAACGTAATATTTACTAGTGATGCAAATTAAATAGATATATATGTAAGCAAGATAGATAGAAATGTACTGTTTCTACATATCATCATAAGACTATTTTTCTTCTCGGAGGTTATTAACCTTTTGCAAGAAGACATATCGCTTATAGGTTTGGGTGTGTTATATACTTGGGTTTAAAAATATTTTCTTCAGGTCAGTGACTGGATAGTGATTAAACTCTGTTATATAAGTTTTTATTCCATCAAAAGATAAAAGGCGGGGTATGCGACTTTATGTTTTCTTTGTTACTAAATAAAATGTCAGGGCCAAAACATTGGTATATGACGGATATTAAAAGAAGTCAATAAGCTTTCGTTACTGCTAAGCAGGCATATTTTACTTCTTATTTATAAGTCGAGATATTGCATAGATGTTTAACATTTTTTGTATTTGTTTGATTGCTCTCAGCCCTACAGCTCGGTAGCTTTCGAACATAATTAATACACATTTGTTTTGATTTGGCACAATGTTTTATAATGCATCCTCTGTGTTCTGTTCACCACGGGGATCGGACCATGAATTCCAGATTTATAAGAACTCAAACTCACCATTGAGCCACCGAGAAGCAAATAGAAAATTTATTCTCGATCGAAGCTTATCCGCATTATCTTAAGACTAGGCCTAGCTTAGACAGTTGGATCGCATACACGCACATACAGACATCTGAGTAGGCTTAGTTCAATGATGTGTACCTAATTACTTGCTAGAAATAAGCTGTTACTTGTTGGTCACTATTACTGTGTGGTGCACGTTTACAGAATCTGGGTTTGGTTCTGATGACAAAGCTATAATTTTAAAAGCCTTCCTCAAATCAATATACGATTATATTAAGGATATTATTTGTTAAATATAATAGTGTTTCGACATAGAAGCGACAACAAATCAAGCTATGATCCCTTCTAATATAATAACCACACATAGAGGTTACTACCTCCTACACATTACCATATACATCCTACCGTATCGTTATTTCCACAGTACCATGTCCAAGCTACCGTATCGTTATGTACACATTACCATGTACATTCTACCGTATCGTTATGTACACATTACCATGTACATTCTACCGTATCGTTAAGTACACATTACCATGTACATTCTACCGTATCGTTATGTACACATTACCAGGTACATTCTACCGTATCGCTGTGTACACATTACCATGTACATTCTACCGTATCGTTATGTACACATTACCAGGTACATTCTACTGTATCGGTATGTACACATTACCATGTACATTCTACCGTATCGTTATGTACACATTACCATGTACATTCTACCGTATCGCTGTGTACACATTACCATGTCCATTCTACAGTATCGCTGTGTACACATTACCATGTCCATCCTACCGTATCGGTATGTACACATTACCAGGTACATTCTACTGTATCGGTATGTATACATTACCATGTCCATCCTACCGTATCGTTATGTACACATTACCATGTACATCCTACCGTATCGTTATGTACACATTACCATGTACATTCTACCGTATCGTTATGTACACATTACCATGTACATTCTACAGTATCGCTGTGTACACATTACCATGTACATTCTACCGTATCGCTGTGTACACATTACCATGTACATTCTACAGTATCGCTGTGTACACATTACATGTACATTCTACAGTATCGCTGTGTACACATTACCATGTACATTCTACCGTATCGCTGTGTACACATTACCATGTACATTCTACCGTATCGGTATGTACACATTACCATGTACATTCTACAGTATCGCTGTGTACACATTACCATGTCCATCCTACCGTATCGGTATGTACACATTACCATGTACATTCTACCGTATCGTTATGTACACATTACCATGTACATTCGACCGTATCGTTGTGTACACATTACCATGTACATTCTACCGTATCGTTATGTACACATTACCATGTCCATATACAATATATATATATATATATATACAATAGTTTCAACTACCTTCTTCATGTCACTGCATTTTAATATAAATTGATAAAAAAAGAAAAAAGTTTTTAGAATTAAACATTTAAATAACACGAATTTACTATCTTAAATATTCCAGGAGGAATTAATACCAGAAGAAATTCTGAAATCCTCTCGAAACTGTGATTAAATAATTAGTTTACGCTACATACTGGAAAGATAAGTTGGTGAAATTTTTATCAATTGAAACCCTATAAAGTTGGTTTTTTTACTGATATATTTTTACGGCTTCTTTTGTTATACATATTTCAAACGTTGAGAGCTTAGTTACAAGCTGCTGTAAGCCACAAACTATGGGCAATCACAAGCTGTTGGTAGTTACAAACTATTAATACTCAAAAACTGTTGTTTATCAGAAGATGTTGATAGTTACAAGCTATTAGTACTCAAAAACTGTTGGTTGTCAGAAGCTGTTGGTAGTTACAAACTATTAGTA